>NC_081406.1:298600514-298610514 GCF_030272615.1 Cryptomeria japonica | reverse complement strand
AAAGTTCTAACAGGCTTTGGCTCCTAACAGGGTGAAATTTGAAAGAGTTCAGATAGCTATCCTTGTGAGTCTCATCTCACCATGGTTTTTACCTATTTGGGTTTTCCACATATAAACATTTGTGTCAAGTGGTGAATGCTTTTGTGGTTGTGATCTTATTTGATTGATTTGGTTAATCTCTGATAAGGCATGTTAAGTAGAAGCATTAAGAGATGAATATGTTGAGTTATGATTAAGAATTGTTGATATTCACAAGATTGAAGTTGTTTACTGTTAAAGTTGTCATAACAGTTAAACCGGTTGACATTAAGTATTATTATGATTATTGATCTTGAGTGAGATATGATTACTTTGTTTGACTGAGTTTGAGTTTGGGAACTTTGTATCAGTTTTTCAGTATACTGATTCACCCTCTCCCATCTCATTATTCTACCAGATACTTATTCTTTCATCATACCATCAATTGGTATTAGAGCATCTCAGGTCCTCTTAATCTAAAATCCTAACAGCTTGAGGAAAAGATCTTATAGATCATGATGAAGAAACAAGGTCTGAAGTTCAACAAAGATAACTATAGAATATGGAGTGAGAAAATGAAGATTTACATTAAGAGTCTTGGTAGTCAGTATTGTGAGCATATAGAAAATAAGTATATTACACCTACTGGACCTCTAAATGATGATAAGAAGAAAAAACAAGAAGAAAATAACCAAGCTTTAGAAGCTATTATCAGTTCTCTGTCTGATGCTGAATATGTAGATGTTCATGGTCTTGAAACTGCATATGAAGTATGGAAGAAACTAGAAGAGATTTATAACGGTGATGAACATGTTAAGATTGCCAAAGAGGAGAGTCTAAGAGGCAAGTTTAATGACATGAGAATATCCGAAGGTGAGAATATCTAGTAGTATGGTCAAAGGATTAAAGAGATAGTTGGTGAGATAAAGAGTGCAAGAGGGAAAGTGGAAGATGCCACAATAATCAGTAAGGTACTGAGAACCCTGCTACCAGTCTATGCTATCCGAGTTGCGGCTATTCAGGAGCTGAAATCCATTGATAAGACAAAGGTAACTCTTGACTCTATTATTGGCAAACTTACTGCTTTTGAACTAAATGGCTATGATGGTAGTGTACAGAAATCAGAATCTGCATTTAGAGCTTCTATCTCTAACCCATCTATGAGAAGAAGTAGAGATCCGACCATAACTATGAATCTAGACTCAGTAGAGATGCTGAAGATGAAGACAACTTAGTAGAACTTGGAGCATTATTGGCAAAATGACTACCTAGAGGCACTGGTAAATATAGAGGTAAGCTACCTTTAAAATGTTTTGCATGCAACAAGATTGTTCATATAGCAGAAAATTGCCCTATTGGTGAAAATGAATACAAGAGAGACAAATTTAAGAAATACAAGGGTAAAGGCAAGAGAGATTGTCTTGTAGCTATTGAAGTGGTGTTACTGATGAAGAGTCAGATGATGATGCTAGTGAAGGTATTGTGTTTTTAGCAATTAAGGAAGAAATATTAGATCAAAAAGCACTAGTATCTAGAATGGATAACTCTGATGTTGGATCATTGATAGTGGTTGTTCACATCACATGACTGATGATCGAAGCAAATTTCTTTCCCTAAAGGAATTTGATGACCGTGTTGTCAAATTTGGCAATGACTCACCTTGTATGGTTAAAGGTAAGGGAGTTATTTCTCTTAATGGGAAAAATAGTGTTGACGATGTCTATTGGATTGAAGGCCTAAAGCACAATCTTCTTAGTGTGGCACAAATTAATGATAGAGGATACCCAATGGAATTCAAAAATGGTATATGCAAAGTCTTTGACAACAAAGGAGAATTGATTGCAATCGGTAAACATACCAGAGGTAATCTATTTCATCTCAATCCTAAAGTTAGAAATTGTTTGATTGCAAAAATAGATGATAGCTAGATTTGGCATAGGAGATTTTGTCATATTAATTTTGACAATATTATTAAAGCAAGCAAGTCTAAGACAGTAAGAGGTTTGCCTCAGCTAGACAAACCGGTTAATGCTCTTTGTAAAGAATGTCAACTAGGAAAGATGACTTCTTCAACTTTTAAGAGAAAGTCCTTCTCAGCAGAGCACTTGTTAGATTTGGTTCATACAGATCGATGTGGACCAATAGGAACAAGAAGCATTCAAGGTGACATATACTTCACGATCTTCAGTGATGATTGTTCAAGGATGATGTGGGTCACATTCTTGAAGGATAAAAATAAAGCATTTGGTAAATTCAAGGCATTCAAAGCCTTAGTTGAGAAAGAGAGTGGAAAAAAGATAAAATGTCTAAGAATAGATGAAGGTGGTGAATTCACTAAATATTGTGATGATAATGGTATCAAGCGACAACTTTTTGCACCAAGGACACCACAAGAGAATGGTATAGTAGAAAGAAACAACCGCTCAATGGTTGAAGCTGGTAGGATTGTGTTGATACAAGGTGGTGTATCAAAAACATTTTAGAAAGAAGCTGTAAATATAGCTATGTACACAATGAATCAAGTTCTGGTAAAAAGAGGTAAGGACAAGACCCCACATGAGTACTGGTATGGGAGATTACCTAATGTTAGCTATTTTAAAATATTTGGTAGCAAAAGTTTTATTAAAAGAGGTGATTGCTTAAGTAAATTTGAAGCTAAGAGTGATGAAGGTATATTCCTTGGCTATTCTACCAAGAGTAAGACCTATAAATGCTTCAACAAACAGACACAAAAAATTATTGAAAGTGTTGACGTTCATGTAGATGAATGTCCTGAAATTACAGAAGGAACTAGTTCTGAGAAGAAGGATGAAGATCCTTGTATTTTGCTTTTGGAACCTGAAACAGTTAAATTAGAAACTGGTAAAGCAAATCCTAATGAACTTGTTCAACCAGAACAAATAAATTCAAAGGAAGATGACAATGATGAAGTTGAACCTGAAGAGAATGATCATGTTATTCCTAGGTATGTGAGACTGAATCACAGTCCTGAACAGATAATTTGGGATAAGGATGCTGGAGTACTAACTAGAAGGACAATAAGAGAGAACTCTTGTATGATATCCACCTTTGAACCTAGAAGTGCTAAAAAGGCATTTGGTGATTATCATTGGGTGAAAGCTATGGAGGAAGAGTTAGATCAAATTGAGAAGAACAAAACTTGAACCCTAGTACCTCGACTGGTAAACAAGAATGTTATAGGTACTAAATGGGTGTTCATAAATAAGTTAAATGAAGATGGTGTTGTAGTTCAAAATAAGGCAAGATTAGTATGCAAAGGTTATGCACAAGAAGAAGGAGAAGACTAAAAGAACAAAACTTGAACCCTAGTACCTCGACTAAAAGAGCAAGGTGAATATTTAGTAATGTAAACCAAGATTCCTATTCACCAATCTCACCAATCTCAGCAAGAATCAGAGGCGTTGATATTTTTATTGCCATCAACGCCAAAGGGGGAGATTGTTGGCATTTTGAGTTTGCTAGTATTTTGCATCAAGATTGCATTAATGATATGTTGTCATTGGTGTCAATTGAACCAGTAATTGTTATTCATGTTATTGCTGATATTGGCTAGTAACTGGTAAGAAAAGATTTGTGCAAGATGTTGTAAACCTGTATGTTAAGTTTGTGAGTTGAACCGATGTGAAGTGTTAAACCTTTCCATGTAACGTAACCGGTAAACCCTATCAGCTGTTAAAACCTAACCGACCAAGTTTGATGGTTTGTTATCTGATAAGCAATAATGATGGAGAAACATGTGATCATTTGATTAAGGAAATATTCAAATTATTTTGGTGCGTTTGTTCTTGTCTAGGGAAGGAGAAAAGTGGATTGCATCTAATGCACAACGCGTGATGAGTTACAAAGTCCAATAGAGTGGTGATCATGGAGCGGTTGAAATTATCTTGAAGAATGTGAAGAGATTGTCATAATTTCTAACGGTCAAGATTGTACCGACTTGTTTGTAATCTCGATGATGAGAATTAGGTTTTTGTTGTGTTTCGGACCTAAATGATTTCTATTTAAGGCTGATCAAGGTGTTTGTTAAGGTTGTTGGCAAGGTTGGTAGAAAACCTGTTGAGTGTATAGTTGCCAAACCGGTGAATGGATCTGCACTTTGAGTGAAGGAAGACTGAATGTTATAGAACAATCTGATCAAGCAAGAGTAGTGCTATTCAGACAAATCAACTATACTGTTGTTTTCTAACAATTACAACAGAAGTTAAATCCCTTAACCTGGTAAGCTCTAACAAGCTTGGTTACACATTAAATCCTCTAACAAGGTGGTCCATTAGTTTGGATTCTTAAATCCTCCAATGAGGTTACTCCTAACAGGTTATTGTGCTTGTGACAAGGCATATTTGTAAATCCCTTAATCGGGTGATTCCTAACCAGAATTAGTTCTTAACAGGACTTATTGTAAAGCTCTAATAGACTTTGGCTCCTAACAAGGCGAACTTCGAAAGAGTTCAGATAGCTATCCTTGTGAGTCTCATCTCACCATGGTTTTTACCTATTTGGGTTTTCCACATATAAACATTTGTGTCATGTGGTGAATTCTTTTGTGGTTGTGATCTTATTTGATTGATTTGGTTAATCTCTGATAAGGCATGTTAAGTAGAAGCATTAAGAGATGAATATGTTGAGTTATGATTAAGCATTGTTGATATTCACAATATTGAAGTTGTTTACTGTTAAAGTTGTCATAATAGTTAAACCGGTTGATGTCAAGTATTCTTATGATTATTGATCTTGAGTGAGATATGATTACTTTGTTTGACTGAGTTTGAGTTTGGGAACTTTGTATCAGTTTTTCAGTATACTGATTCACCCCCTCCCCTCTCAGTATTCTACCAGATACTTATTCTTTCATCATACCATCAATATATATATATATATACATGTATATGTATATGTATACATATACATGTATATGTATATACATATACATGTATATATATATGTATATACATGTATATGTATATATACATATGTATATACATGTATATACATGTATATGTATATATATATGTATATACATGTATATGTATATACATGTATATACATATACATGTATATGTATACATATACATATACATGTATATATATATATATATTGATGGTATGATGAAAGAATAAGTATCTGGTAGAATACTAAGAGGGGAGGGGGTGAATCAGTATACTGAAAAACTGATACAAAGTTCCCAAACTCAAACTCAGTCAAACAAAGTAATCATATCTCACTCAAGATCAATAATCATAAGAATACATATACATGTATATATATATACATATATATATATACAGATATATATATGTATATATATACATATATACATATATATGTATGTATATATATATATACATACATATATATATATATGTGTGTGTGTGTGTGTGTGTGTTAGGATTCCCACAGATACTGAGAGGGGGGGGGGGGGGGGTGAATCAGTATCTAACCGGTGAATTGAATTTCTTAACTTAAAACATGTAGAACATATTATAACAGTATACCAGTATGCAAGAAATAATGCAATAAACATAATTAAAAGCATCCACATGAAAAGCACACCATGACACAAGGATTTAACAAGGAAACCCAGTGTGGGAAAAACCTCAGTGGGATTTGTGACCCACAATATTCACTTACTAGCCAATAAGAGAATATTACTTACAAGAGGGGCCTGCACATGTAGGAAGGCCAATTGCCTAGAGCTCACTGCTCAATGGGAAGTCTCACTAACTTACAATGTGGATTATACAAATCCAATATCTTGTACTGCTTTACAATAGCATCTATAATACCAGATCTAGTACCGGTTTCTGCTCTGTTCTTTACATAAAACCTTTAACCTATATTTCGCATAATAGGTCTACCTAATATCTTTTTCTTTTTTCTATTTTTAAAAATGTCTACAATGATCTCTCTTATATATAAGAGTCATTTTACAACTTGCCAAGTCAGCTTACAAAGTTTTTACAATAATAAACAAAATATAATATATCAAAAATCATGTTGGCCTCTGTGCCGGTATGCTTCCTTTCTCTGTCGGTGCTGGTGGTCTGAGTGGCGGTGTAGAGTGTGATCTGTTGATGCCAGTGAACTATCTTGCTGGTGAAATACCTTGCCAGTGTAATGCCTTGCCGGTGCCATATGATTGTAAGTTTTCCATCAATGACAAAACCTTCAATCACCTACAATGTCTCTTTGGAGTGTGCATATGCCAACAATCTCCCCCTTTGGCATTGATGGCAAAACTCACGAGAAAATTCAAAAGTGTATCCAAAACTTTAATCCAAAAATGTTTCCAAAAATATGTTACCAAAAATATAAGAACTCCCCCTAAGTAAATAAGTCTTTTGCCGGTTATTTTCTCATACTACTCCTCCCCCTTTGGCATCAATGACAAAGGTTGTCAAGGTGTCAATAGAGTTGTAGCCTCAACCTTGTAACTAGGTAGTTACAATTTGAAATAGATTCGCCAAAATCAAGTTTATACTCTCCATAAACTTCTTACTGTCCCTTATTGTTGTCTTTGTTCTTTTAACTGTACCGGTGAGGTGCTACATATGCTCTACCAGTGTTTTTTGTCCCTGTATCAGTGCCTCATATATTTCCTTCCGCAATGATGCTAGATAGTCCAATCTTGGACTCAGTTTTAGTCTCAAATTCTTTTCCTTATCCACTATTCTCTCCTTTTCTCTTTCTAACTTAAGTAACTCTTACTCAAAATTTGTTATCCTTTGCTCAAAAGTTGATAATGTATCATGTGAGTTAACAAAATTATTTGCAAGTTTATTGATTTCATCTTGTACCTCGCTCATCTTCTTATCTATGTCTACTATCAAAAAGTTTGTCTTGCAGGTGTCTTTGTACAGAGTTTTGTATTCCTTTAATAAGTTACATAGTTCCGGTAGAAGTGTGTCAAATTCTCTAGTACACTTCTTTATCTGATCTTCAAAGAATTTTTGCTTTTCAATTTCTACCGTATTCTTTAAAGTCTCTTCCTTTATTTTCTCAATAGTCACTGTGTTCTCAGTGATGTATTTACACCAAGTATCAAGTTGTCCTAAAGAATCTTTATTGTCTATGTTACAGTTAGGAGCAATTACTTTCAAAATTGGGATTGTTTCATCTATAGCTTTATAAGCCTGTGAACTACAATCTGTTATCCTTTTGATTGAATCAAAAAGTACTTCAGTTACATTTGTTGATTTGTGGCCTGTTGAGGAGGAACCAACATACTGAATTCCACTGGTGGAGGAAGTAACCAAGCTTGTTGTAACCTCTAGTAGGTCTGTTTGTGTTTGCATTTCTTTAAGCAATGGTTTGTGTACTTCTCCTGTTGCCAGTTGTACTGTTTCCTCATGAATTTGTTCCTGTACCTGTTCCTGTTCTGGAGCCTTTTGCTCTTTTTATTTCTCAGTCTGTTCTCCCGTGTTATCATTTGCCAATTTCTCTTGTTTTTGATCAGTTTGCTCAGTTATCGGTGGCTCACTAGCCATGTTTGTCTTACCAGTTGTATCTTTATCTACCACAATGTTGATCTTTTGTGTATCAACATCTACTGTGTATAAGACTTCAGGATTAGGATTGACATCCTCTACATCCATACTTTCAACTACCGGTTGATCTTCTATATTTGTTGTTATCAGTGATGTAAAAGGAGGTGGGGGTAAGTTGTCTTTTACTTTGATACTCGGAGGTCCACCAACCTTTCCTTTTCCTTTGTCTCTCTCCTTCTGATATACCTTTATTGGTTTGAGGTTCCTGTATTCTTCCTATTTTTCTTTTTTAATAAGAAATATGTCCTATGCATTTTCTATTTCTTCAGTTACCTCATTGACTCTTCCAACCATTAAAGCAATATGTCGGTGTGCAGTAGAGAATATTGACCGGTTGGCTTCAACAATTAAGTCATCTATCTCCTTAGGTGAGTTTACTGGATAAACAGCTAGTAACTTTTCAATTTTGATTTTCTTATCAAGCTCTATAACAGCTTGTCTTCTTGCTTCCAGTATTTTGAACAGTTCATCTGGTACTTCATCTACAACTTCCATCAAAAATTTCTTATACATGTCCATGTGCAAAATAACATTGTTTTCCACTTGTTCTTTTTCATCTGCTGTCAAAGTGTCATAGACCTTTCCTATGTTTTTGAGTTTCCCTTCCTCTGTAATTTCATTTAGCAATATGTCAAGAGGGGCCAAATTTTGTTTTGTACTCTTCTTCTTCTTGGGTGTCAGTTTCTTCTTTGGTGTAGTCTTTTTAACCCGAGATCTTACTGCTTGCTATTTCTGTCTAGTTCTCCTAGGTGAGGGTGTGGTTGCCGATGAAGGATCTCTTTTCCTTACAACCCTTTTGAAATTTGCAGGCATGTCACTCTCCGAAGAAGTGCCTACCGGTGATAGGTGAGTCTCAGGCTGTAGAGTTCCTAGCTCATCCTCAGTGATACCGGTTTGCTTTAATACATCTTCTTTAATAGCTTTTTCTTGTCTAGAACCTCTTCTCACAACTGCCTCAACCTTTTTCACTCTCTTCTTAGATTGTATTTGTTTTTCTATGGTCTCAGCACTACCAAATACTTCTTCCTTTGGTCCGTTTGGAGCTTCCAGAAGTGCTTTAGCATAAGTCTCAATTATATGATCATTTGTCTCATAGCCCATCTCTGTTACCCAGATTGTTCTTGGGATGTCTGCTTCCATCCAGATCTCATCCTTTTTGATTACAAAACATATATCATCCTTGTACTTGTCAACAATATTCTATGGTAATCTGATTCTCTTCTTCATTTTGGCCTTAAGTGCTTGAAAGTATTCATGGATATTCTTTTCTTTGTTTTCACCCATGTTGTTGAATAGTTCTATCAATTATTTTCCTACCGGTATATCAAATCCAAGTACTTTATAGCCTATACCAGGAACCTATTTGGTTATGTGTAGCAGCAAGCATACAAGCAGATTACCAAACCTAAAAGTTCCTTTCTTATCTTTCTTCATCTTGCCTAAGTTGTCAACTAACTCATCTTTTAACCATTCATATATGTCAATTTTCACATTGTTTGTAATCATGTCATAAGCACTCTTAATGCATAAACTTGAAATTGAGTTAATTCTATTTGCATGAGTAGCTTTATACCCTAAAATCATGCTAACAAATCTCACATTTATATCTGTTACATCATTTACCCTCAAGGACCTTTTGTCGGATGTTGCACCAGTTAGTTTATTTACTAGGTCATTAGAGACCTTTTTAGTCTTGTCTGGTCTTTTACGGGTGGATGGTAACCTTGTGACAACTTTCACAACTTCCTTGGTGATTTTGTGAATTGCATCTAACCAGAAAAATTCACCATGTACCCTGCTTAAGACTATCCTAATCACATCCTTGGGAAATTCAGGAATGCAGAGGATTTCAGTAAATCCTAGGGTTTCAATGATTTTATGTTCCGGTTTCACATTTCTAAAATTATCACATATGATAGATTTATACATTGTTTTGATCTCTTCATCTCCTAATTCCTCTATGTTATAGTGAATGTAAGTTTTGGGGTCTTCAGCGTAAACAACTCCTTTTGGTATTTGAGAGAAAGCACCTATATTGTCATCTTTCTTTGCTACCTCGGGAACTAGTTGAAATACGGGCCTAGGGCATTTTATAACCTCAACTATAGTAGGGTTTTCTATATATTCAAGTGCAATGGTGGATGCCATGATGATAAATACCTTTTTCTGTCTTGGATGGATTGATTGCTTGAAGTGATTTGCCTCTTTGCTTGAAATTCGTTAGCTCTGCAAATTTCACACTCTACAAATGTTTGAAATCACGGTGAAATGAAATGGAGCCAACACCACAAATTTATTGTGTTTATTTGCCATCTACAACATTTAATGCATGCTGGTTAAGTATTCACTTAACATTGTCTGTTGGTAATGAAGTAATTTCCAACTTCTCATCTCTAACCGAGGGAATAATAGCACA
>NC_081406.1:298398014-298595514 GCF_030272615.1 Cryptomeria japonica | reverse complement strand
TTCACTGGGACCATGAAGCTACAACATGGTCCTCCCTAATTGGGGCCTATTTCAAACCCTTTACCCTATCCCAATTTTGAGCATGAAACCTTGCTTCATGTCAGCTTATGTCAAAAAATTAATATGTTTGATGACAAGCAAGTATATAAGGAGGACTTTCGCTCTCATTTTGATAACAAGGGATAAGTGAATAATTGGGAGCACCAAAATCAAGCAATCAACCATTCATCATCAAGAATTTCTAGAGGTATTGAAGGCTACATATCCTTCATCTATCTAATGTGGAGAAACTTTACATCATTCCTTTGCAAACATGTGTGAGTGTGATTAGGGTTTTGTCATGTTCATGCCATTTTCATACAACATATGTGATTACATTGAAGAAGAAAAGCATCATTATCATTCATAGTAGATTTGAGGTATACCTTTCCGTCATTTATTTCAAGTATTTGCAATACTTCATTCAAGGTTGATTCCAAACTGGGGTTTGACTTAAGCAAACCTCTATTCCCAACCTATTCCCCTTTCTTTCTGTGTGCAAGAAACATGCACGAAGTTGTACTCTTTAGAATAGGCATTATTTGTAGAGACAAATCAACCCCTTTCGACGTGCAAAAAAAGTAAGAGGACTAGGCTACCTACCACCGCGCTCTCGACATTTTTGGAGCTTCTTCAAGGATAAGATCTAAATCTTCATATACTACTCAGATCCAGGTGCATGCGATAATTTGTTAACTATAGCTTACTATTTTCACATATTTACCTTCATTTTTCAGCATTTAATCTTATTTAAACATTTCAACTCATAAAAGAGAAAATCAAAATTAATTCATTCCACTTAGTATTTAGTCCCTATCTGATTTTTGATTGAATCTAGTAGATTCCCTTCCTCCTTTCAATGTAATGTCCCCAATGAAACTGATTTAGTGGTTTCTCCCTTCAATGTTGCAAACCCTAAGTCATTTTTCCACATTACATGAGGACAACTGGTAGATATTGCTCGATGACATAAATTAACAAGAGTTGGTTATGGCTTTGGAGGATGTGTCACATTAATTTTGATAATCTAGTGAGGATTAGTTCAATTCAAGTTGTGAGAGATTTGTCGAAGATTACAAAGTCTGCTAATGCTATCTGCAAAGAATGTCAAGTTGGAAAACAAACAAGGAAAACTTTTAAAGGAACAATCTTCTACTGGACTATTAGAATTAGCGCACACTAATCTTTGTGTTCCTACCAGAACAAGAAGTCAAAAAGGTGATAGATTTTTCATCCTCTTAATTGATGACTACTCTAGAATGACTTGGGTTACTTTCTTAAAAGAAAAAATTGAAGCTCTAGAAAAGTTCAATAAATTCAAGGTTATGGGTGAAAATGGGATAGATAGAAGAATCAAATGTTTGATGTTTGACAAAGGTGGAGAGTTTACTTTTGATGAGTTCAATACTTTTTATGAGAATCATGGGATAAGAAGGCATTTGTCTACTCCTAGGATGCCACAACAAAATGGTGTGGTTGAAAGGATGAATAGAACAATTCAAGAGGCTGCTAGAATGATGATGAATGAGGCAAGTCTAACAAAAATCTACAAGAAAGAGGTAATACATACTGCGGTATACACACTTAACACAGTATAGATTAGAAGAAACTATGGAAAGACATATTATGAACTATGGTATGGAGGGACTCCATCTGTGAAATATTTTAGATTTTTTGGAAGTAAATGTTATATCAAAAGAGATGAAGAGAATTTGGGAAAGTTTGACAAAATAGATGATGAAGCTATATTTCTTGGCTATTATACTAAAAGAAAATCTTATAGATGTTATAACAAAAGATTGAGAAGACTTGTTGAAAGAGAAAATGTGAAAGTTGATGAAGACACTTTGAAGAATACAAATATAGAGATTAGATATGAATCAGATGAGTCTACCGGTAAACAAGAAGAAGAAGAAGAAGAAAAGGTTGAAGAAATAGAGATACAAAATAATAAGGAAGATGCTCTAAAAATTGCTCCTAAGACTCTAAGGTATGTGCAGAAGAACCATTAAGAGAAATAGATTATTGGAGATAAAAACAAAGGTATTATCAGAAGAAGTAAAGTTGCTGAGGAACAAGTGAACTTATTCTTAATTTCAGAAATAGAGCCAAAGATGGTAAAAGAAGCTTGCAGTGATCAACATTTGATGGAATCTTTGAAAAAAGAATTGGTATTTAGATTGAGAAGAATCAAACTTGGTAACTTGTCCCAATACCAACTGACAGGATTGTGATAGGATCTAAATGGGTATTTCAAAACAAATTGGATGAAGATGGACACATAGTAAGGAATAAGGCAAGACTTGTATGTGAAGACTACTCATAGGTAGAAGGGATAGATTTTTTAGGAAACTTATGCTCTTGTGGTAATAATGGAAGCTATCAAAACATTTTTGGATTTTGTGGTACATAAGGATTTTAAGGTTTATCAGATGGATGTGAAGTCTGCATCCTGAATGGAGAACTAAAAGAAGAGTATATAGAACAACTGAAAGGATTAAAATTATCATACACTTTGGATATGGTCTACAAATTGAAGAAGGCATTATATGGATTGAAGCAAGCTCCTAGAGCTTGGTATCCAAGGCTTGACATGTATTTGTTGAAGCAAGAATTACAAAAAGGTACTTTTGACAGTAATCTTTATTTTAAGGTTGAGGAAAATGATATCTTGATTGTAGTTGTTTATGTGGATCACATAATCTTTGGAGGAACTACTGGTATGTGCAAGAAGTTTTCTGATGAGATGCAAGAAGAGTTTGAAATGTCTATGATTGGGGATATGAATTCCTTTCTTGGTTTACAAGTTAGTCAGAAGGATGATGGTATCTTTATTTCATAATCAAAGTATTTTAAAGAAATGTTGAAGTTTGGAATGGAAAAATTATAAACATGTATATACTCCTATGGCTACTAGTTGTAAGTTGAGAAAAGATGTTGAACCTTCAAGGACTGATAAGAGAAAATATAAATCAATGATTAGAGGATTATTGTACCTGACTACTACTAGACCAAATATCATTCATGTTGTTTATCTTGTAGCTAGATTCTAGCAAGATCTCAAAGAGACACATGTTGTTGTTGTGAAAAGAATTTTTAGATACTTAAAAGGAACAAATAACTATGGACTGTGGTATCCTAGAAGATCTAATTTCACTCTTATTGCTTATACCGATGCAGATTGGGTTGGTTGTGTGGATGACAAGAAAAGTACTAGTGGGGGTGCATTTTTCCTTGGACCTCAGTTGGTTGTTCAAGTAAGAAACAAGATTCATTATCTCTGTCTACTGCTGAAGCTAAATATATTATTGCTACAACTTGTTGTACATAAGTATTATGGATTATACAAGCTCTAAAGGATATTGGAATATTGTTTGATCAACCAATTTCTATATTTTGTGACAATAACAGTAAAATAAATATTTCTAAGAATCTAGTATTGCATTAAATAATGAAACACATTTCAATCTGGTATCATTTCTTGAGGGAGAAAGTTTTGGAGGAGGAGGTGAAGCTTGATTATGTACCTACAAAAGAACAAATTGTTGATATCTTTACTAAAGTGCTTTGTAGGGATACTTTTGAATATCTCCAAGAGAAATTGGGGGTTATTTCCCCTCCTTTTCTAAACTAGATGCATATAGAGATACATTAGTCCAGTGAAGTTCATGAATATTATTATTTTAGACTAATGATTGGGGCTTCCTCTTAGGGGGAGCTAAGTGCAGTTGTGAGTTTTTGAGGAGCTAAACAAAATGAGCTAATAGTTTTTGTGTTTGGGCATTTGTCCTTGATGACAAAGGGGGAGATAATAGGGAGATTGGTAAATGAGAGAGAAAATGTGAGTAACAAAGTAATTAACAAAGGGGGAGAATAGTGTATTGGAAAACATTAAAAATTTGGTATGAGAGTTGTTGATGTGTTGCCATCAATGACAAAGGGGGAGATTGTTGCAAGTTTGGGAAGAATGAGTTGTTGATGTGTTGTCATTGATGTCAACATGCTTTGGCTATCATTAGTGACTGGTTGGTGTAGTCGTTGATTCAATTTCCTGTGTAGTTATGTTGAGATATTTTCTTTGCATTTCTTTTATATTGTACATCTATTCATACAATTTGGATTTGTTGTTAAGTAGTGTTTAAAGATGTTATATTCAATATTTGGTGCTCTAGATTGCAATGTTAAGGAACTTGTGTTTGCCCGTGTGTGGCGATGTTTCACAGTGTTTCCATATTAAAATGCATGCTTTGCATTTATTCGCGTTATATTTTTTGGTGTTGTGGTTTTGGAGATAAGATGATAATGTACTTAACTTCATTCTATCTAGTTGGCATGAGTTCTTGGGATTTAGAGGCATGGTTTAAAAGTTCAATAGTGTTTACTCTAGGTTTGGCCGACCTTGGGTGTTTACACTTTACATTATTTCTCTGATGATTATGGATTATTGAATAACATGTATGATATTTATTTTGGTCTCAAATAAGACATGTTGTGGTCCACTTTACATTATTTTTCACCATGGGAATGTTTAGTGCTGACCTAGTTTGAATTGTTTTTGGTTAAGATGCTTAGCTGACCTTGGGAGATTTTGTATACATGAGGATGATATTAATAAAGGATAATTTGTTGAGGATGATGAGTGGTGTGTGTGAAATGTGATATGGAAAGAAAGTGAGTCATGGCATATGTGTATGTGATGAAGTTATGTGAAAGAGGATCTATCTCCCTGATCGTTTGATAAGTGTTGTTTAAGTTGGTGAAAAGTGTTGAGAAATGTGGAATTGCATGTGTTAGCTACCAGAAGAAATGAATTGAAGGTATCTTTAGATATTATGGTTTCAAAGGTGTAGCAATGTTGGATTATTTCTCTTTTATTCTTCTTCATTTGGGTAGTGAGCCTTTCTTTCTTTCTTTCTTTCGGGCAGTGAGCCTTTGGTAGTGAGCCTTTCTTTGTAAAAATCACCTTAATCGGTGTCACTCTAACAAGTGTTCATACATTGAGAATGCAATTGTCTATGGTTTTTCCATTAACAAGGTTTTCCACGTCAAATTTGGTGTTTTGTTATGTATGGTGTGTTATTATTTTCATGTTCATATTTTTGTGTGGATTAAGTGATAAATGTTAAGTTGTTGTGGATCTGATTTAAGGAAAAGATTTTAGAGTTGTGTGTACAACTGATTCCACACTGATTCACCCCCCTCCTCCCAACTCTTAGTTGTCTTGTGCATAAGAATATTTAACAAATCCTACCCTATTTTAAATCTCAAGACACATTTTCCTTACCTAAACATTATATATTGTCACACAAACTTAATTTCAGCATTAGATCCGTATTAACTCACATTCCTAAAAAGGTCAAGATTAAATTGTCAGGATCGTGTCAATAAATGAATCTCAGTCCCACACTTTTTTCCCTAAATTTTAGGAGGATAATAAGGTGTTCCTATCCTATTCAAATCTAGCTCTGTGCAAAAATATGATAATTCTAAGTTGGCCTAAAGGTGATTTTATTATGAAATCCTTATATAGGGCATCCCTCTCAACTCATTTCATTATCTAGTATAATATAATCTCATTATTACATTCTCACTCTAATTCAAGATAAATTATTCTTCCCCAAGAGCATATATGATTCAAGGAGCAACAAACTATATCAAATAGTCTTCAATCATGTTTTCAATTATGATTTCATGATGGATTTCATTTGATTTATCATGTTATTGCATCAACACATGGAGGACTTGTCCTAAGAGCATTGCATCACCTATTGAAGGTATAATCAATTTAGTCTATTATTTCAATTCAATCATTTCTAGTTCAATTTCAATTCAATTCAAGGATCAATTCCAAACCTAGGGTTTAACCTAGGCAAACCCCTATAAACAACCCAAAAACTATTTTTCTCCTCTTGTGTGTTGCTACAAGTTTTTAACAGAGGCATGAAGAATAGGGGAGATTAAACAGAAAATATAGACTAGTACCCAGAATCAGGATAGGAAAATACTAGACTAGGGCGCTCTGGGTGGCCCTATCTAGGATTAGGGAGCCATAGGCATCCTAGCCCCTAGAAATTCTTTTTTAGATTTCATAGGAAGCCAGTTTTGAGTCCCATGAAGTTTATTTTAAGTTGGAATTAAATAGATGGAGGACCAAGGTGCTTTGGACGACTTGATCCAGTGAATTAAGCTCTTGATTTCAGTCATAGATGCACCTCTATGTTTTTTGTTCAATTTTGTACCTATTTCAAAGATTCTATTTGTGCATTAGTTTATCATTTCCTTTTAAGTTTTCATTAAAATCATAATTAGATCCTAATTCAATATCATTTAAAATCCACACACATTCCAAAGTAACAAAGAAATAGAAGCCCTAAGGTACCATTTGACTCTCTTTGACAAGTGCTAATCAAATTCAATCACATCTTTTGTGGCTTTGTATTCCCATATTTTTGTGAAAGTGAATCTTTCCCTAATATTACTTTGCTCCATTTTCATACCTTACGTTTTGGTGAATATGACTCTTCTTACACTTGCATATGTTCTAATGTTAAGTCTGATTTTGCATTATTTCATTGCATACATTGAGTGAACATTGTTTTAGCTACATTTTTATCCATTAATATGGTATATGAATATTTTGTGTGATGCATATGGCTAACTAGAGTTGTTATCTTCTTTTTTATAGTTCAATTTCAAGTTTTATTCAAGATGTTCATGACATTCCCTTTCATGCATATAATGATAACTTAGCTCTTCCTTTCATCCATAGCTATGATTTACCGTCTTCCAAATTTGATCCCACCCATGAGGACACTTTGGTGCAAGAAGAGAATATGAACACTTCTTTGAAAGATATCTTTCCTAAGGATGAAGCTTTCAATAATCATGTTCATGCTTCTTGTATAATGTACCTCCCCCATAAGGATCATTTTGTGCAAGAGGATGATATTGTGGCTACCTTTCCTAGTGATACCATACATTCTTTTCATTTCAATGCCATTCTCCCTAGAGATGAAGCATTAATGAGTTATGTTTTTCCCTCTCCTATAGTTTATCTTACTCATGAGATTACCTTGGAGAAAGAGGATGATACCATTCCCATTCATGACAATATTTTCAATAATCTCTCTCCTAATGATGAAACTTTAGTGAATAAATAATCTAACCAAGATCAAGTCAATCATGTTGTTGGTTATGAGAAGCCTAAAAATTTTGTCCACCTTTGTCGAGATGTCCTTAAACCTACACAAGACTAGTGATTGTTGTTAAAGGTGGGGTGATTCAACAACATGAATATCATGTGGTGGCTCACACATATAAAAATAAAAATGACAAGAAAGATTATAATGGTCTTCCCCCTTATCAACCTATTCTTCCTCCCCCCTCCTCATCTTTCCCATCATGTTGCTAATGAGTATGATCTTGTTCAACAACTTTGTGCCACCCCAACCAAGATATTTCTTTAAGACTTAATTCAAACCTCATCCACATATCATGAAATTCTACAATAATATTTAAATAAGAAACCTAATAATGTGACTTCTTTGTTAGAATGTATGCATACAACTAAACCTAAAATTGTGTTCTCTCAACATGAGTTGTCTCTCATAGAAATTAAAAATCAATATGATCCCCTCATGATTGTTGTCCTTATTAATCAAAATGCTATAAGGTGTACTCTAGTTGATAATGGTTCAAGTATTAATGTGTGTAGCATTGACTTGTTGCAAAAAATCAAAGTGGACACTTCTCTTATTCAATCTTATTCAAATTCTATTTGTCGCTTTGATAATGTTGATAAGAAGATGTTAGGTACATTTACCTTGCCTATTAAGATAGGACTTGTGAGTTTACCTACAACTATCCATGTCATTCTTGATACTCTCTCATATAACCTTTGTTAGAATCATAGATCACTGAGAGGGGGAGGGGGGGGGGGGGGTGAATTAGTGATCTACTGGAAGTTAAAACCAAAAACTTATTCTTTATCCACCGGTTAGCAATGTATACTAGAAAAGAACATAAACATGCAGCTAAGAATACACAAATCCACAACACCAAAATTTTTACGTGGAAACCCGGAAAGGGAAAAACCACGGTCGGTCTCAAACCCACAATATTCATATACTATCCAGGAGTACATAAATATTACATAGATGGGGAATGCACTTGCATTCAGGCTCACTACCTAGAGCTCACTGCTCAAATAAAGTTACCCCAAAGGTTACAACCTTCAAGGAAGTCTCACTAACTTACAATTTATTCACAATGAGTAAATAAAATAAAATGAACTCTTAATCAGCATTTGACTATGCAAAAATGAGTTCTAGTTAGGCTCTGAATCTCTGATTATCTTTGCCTTGTTGAATACTTTGTTTCTGTCTCAATTAGCTACTAGTTGTTTTGAAAGCAAAATGCACACATGAAACTGTGCTCAATCACACTAAAATGGATCACCACATCTCTATCATCTGGAAAATCAATCGCCAAATCGATCTTATATATCTGGTCTTACCACAAAAGCAATCTCCTTCAAGTCAGCTTCAATAAGTGTAATGTGTAGCTCCAAGTCGGCTTCAATCTCAAACAAAACATAGCACCTGACAAAATAATATGATCACACACTTCCTAAAGGTCCTTTCCAATCACTGAGATTACAAAAATAATCACCAAATACACCGCAATCACTAGAGATCATTCCGGATCATAACATTACTGAAATACCTTGTTTTATCAGTTACCTCCATCTTTTGGATAAGCTTAGTCACGACTACCGGATCGAACCATCAAGAAGAGTTGCCATCAATGACCACCCTAAACAAACAATCAACCACCAGAAGTCACCTGAAATCACCGGATGAGTGTCAATTGCCAACAACCTTCTCATAGGAAGACCTTGGATTCATGCTATGCAAGAGGTCTCTTCTACTCTCCATCACAAAGTCAAGTTAATTTATAAAAATGATATGTATACTTTGGAAGGTGATACAAATTTACAAAGTTGTTTGTACATGTCTTAAATTTCTTCAATCCCAAACAAATACACCATGTCCTACTTCTTCACCTGAAAAGATACTCTTAGAGGATGATTGGGGGTCATTAGACGTCACATCCTCTTTTATTGGATAATACAAAATTCATAATGTTGTGACTCTAGCCTCAAAGGAGCCTAGTGTGTCATTGGTCCAAGCTTCTTCTAAATCCATTTTTTCTTCTAATGCATGTCTTGATGAAGGCTCTTAAAAATATTTGACTAAGAGTGATCCCTCTTCTCCTGACATTTCAACATCTATATCTAATCCTACACATGGATATAGTGGAGTTATTTTAGGATGTGTGCAACAAAGGTTTGAAGATCGTGAGAAAATACACTTTTCCAATGAATATCTAGGTTTCAAACCGCTTCCTTTGTCAACATACTCTCCCCCATTGTATAGTGCATCCACGTCTTCTTATATTTCATTACAACAAGATAATGTTTTGTCTAGTCTCCTTGAAGCCAATTCAATTACCCTTATTTGGCTCAAATAAAGAAGAAAACATAGACAAGACTTTGCCAATCCTACTTTTTGTGTGTATCATCTTGCTTCATTAACCATTCCACTAATGAATGTCAAGCTTTTCATATTAAAATTCAACAATTCATATATTTTGGTATCATTCAAGTAAAAGATGGCAATGAGTGGCATCTTTATCATCACCATTCTAAATAGCATCTAAGTTCCTATTATGTTGCTCCTCATTATGTGACATTGATAGCTTAACTTTTGGGGACACATTATCATTCATGGTGGTATAATTTCAAGTTCAATTATAATTGGTGAGCAACATAGTAGCATATTTATTCTTGTCTTCATGCTTGGGGGGCAAGAATAGTTTTCAATAATTTATTCTATATAAGGATTCACTTTTCCTTTGTTGAGTTGCATCTTTTATAACCAAATGTCCTTTCTTGCATAGAATGATCCTACAAGTGAGTACATGAATGTCCCTGGGTTTGGACTTATTCTTTATTAAATGATATTATAGCATCGTAAATTATCACCAAGCCAATTTATACCTCATGTTTGTGCCCTTACTTTAGCGTGTCTCCCCCTCATCACTTTTCTAGGTTCATTCAGTGCCTTAACTCCAATTCTGGTACCATGTACACCTGCCAATTGATTTCTTGGAGGGATATACTTCTCGCTGGGGCTAAACCATGGTCCTTGACTAAGGAGGACCAGGGCGCTAGCACCCTAGTCCTAGGGCCATAGTTCCTAACACCTTGGTCACCCTTAATTGGGCCTTATTTTGAAGTGGGAGATGGGTCCTATCTCTCTGGCAAGAAATGAAATTTGCAGCTCTATATGACCATTGGAGGTTGGCCTAATTAGTAAATGACCTAGATACCCCTATATAAAGACATTTGATCAACCTAATTTTATCCTATCTAATACTCCAAGCAATCAAGAATCCTTGCATCCATGAAGCATTCATCATTAAGCATTTTTAGAAGATCTTTAAGGATGCATATCCTTCATTCAACCATTGTGGAGAAAAATTACATCATTCATATGCAAGAATGTGTCTGTGATTAGGGTTTTGATCATGTTCATGCCATTTAATACAACATATGTGATTACATTCAAGAAGAAAATCATCATCATCAATAATTGCAGATATGAGGTATACCTTTCCATTATTTATTGCAATATTTGCAATATTTCATTCAAGGTTAATTCCTAGACCGAGGTTTGCATTAGGCAAACCCTTGTTCCCAAAAATTTCCCCCTTCTTTTGGTGTGTAGGAAACATGTGCGAAGCTACAATTCTTAGGATCAATATTATTCATAGAGACGAACAAGTTTCCCTTTACACAATGAAAAGTGCAAAGGACTAGAGCAGTGGGCATTTTGGTCCTGAAAAATCAACATGACATTTTGGGAATAGATTCAAGCACTCAAATATTACTTAAATCCAGGTTTGTGGCTCGATCCAATGACTGTAGCTCACTGTTCATGCATATTTACTCCAATTTCCACATATTTGCCCTAATTTGAAAATTTTCACAATTCAATTTAAAAGAGGGTATCAGATTCTAATCTAGTGAATCTAATAAGAATTCACAACCCCATCCTTGTTTACTTGAGGATAGATCTCTTAGGTTCATCCCTCTTTAATGTAGTGGCCCCTAAGAAAAATATTAGTGGCCTTCATACTTCTAATGATGAAAACCGTAATATTTTTCACCATCACATTTTGGTGTACCTGATGCCTTACACCTTGATTTCTGATTTATGCTCTTAGTTCTCAGAGTTTATGTAATTTAAAATGCAAATTTATATTTATAAGTTTAATTTCCAATTGAATTTCATAAATTTAGAGGTTAAATTCACAAAAACCCTAATTTTTAATTCTAAAATTGAGCTTGTGGGTTGTCTAATTTGGATTAGTGATTTTAGATCTGATTTATGAACATTTCAATTTTCAATTTTGCATCTATAGATCTTATTTTAATCTGATGCAGATGAAATGGGACAATCAAACAAGAGCCGAAAGAGTTAGTATTATTAGTCTCAACGAAAAACCAAATAAGCACAACAAACTCTAAAAACCTTCAAATACATGTCAAAGGAGATGAAAAAGAAAACAAAAGAAGCATAAACAAGTGAAAGAAGAGTAAGAAGACCCCCTAAGATGCTCCCATTGTGCTCTTGGTATCTCTCCCTTGTTCTTCTCTCCAAGATCCAAATGCTTGCTTGAGTGTAGCTCTCAGTTTTAGTATATAGCCATGGATGCCAAATGAAGGATTGAATGGTTGAAAATGAACTCCTATTGCTATGCAAATGCACTAATAGAATTGCTATGAGAAAGCTAAATGTGAGTATCTATGCCAACATAATAACAATGCTTAAAACTACTTCCTTCTTTGCTTGAGGATGACAATTCCTTTTATAGGCAAAATGGTTGATTGAAGGGTCAAGATTGATTTGGCTTATGGAGGGCTAGGATTGCATGAGAGACACATGATCCTCAATCCATGCTTGCAACTTCCACCAATGCAATGGTGACAAGTGGCACCATGAGAAGGATTGAGATGAGAGGGAAGAAGTTTTAAATGCTTGAAAGGACATGAGAGTAACCTCATGTGGTTGGGTTATTGGATAAAACTATTATCCAATGGGTAAATCCTTATGCAAGGTTTACCCATGGTTAGGCCTTGGTCAAAGGGACAAGACCCATGTGGGTTAGTGTGTTGAAGAAGAGAAGCATTTAAGACTCTATAAGACTCCTAAATGGGTGAGATGATGTGTTGAGGGTTAATTTGGGATTAGGATTGTGTAAGTGATTAGAATGGAGGCTAGGCTAAAATGGAAAGGTTTAGAAGAATCTAGAAGGGTTAGTGAGCAAATGGGCTTTGTAGGAGAATGCAAGTGGGTGAAGGTAAATAGGATTTTAATTAAAATAAATTTTATTTTTTTATTAAATGTGCAACTTGCATTAGATGAGTACTTTAAATAAATATTTATTTATTTAAATATGGATTTTGATTAGGCGATTTTAAATAAATGTTTAATTTATTTAAATGAGAGGAAAGGGGGAAATTAAATAAATTGATAGATTTATTTAATAATTGGACTATAGTTAGTAATATTAACTTAAATAAATTTATGAAATTTATTTAATTAAAATAGTAGAATAAGGTTGGAATGAATTAATTAAATGTAAATTTAATTAATAGAAGAACATTAGTATATTAAAAAAATATGAAATATTTATTTAATTTAGTGGACAGATTTATGTGTCTACATTTGGCCCTCTTTGAGATGTTGTCGTTTATCGTGCCATTTCACAGAAAAATATATAGGCATGAAAAAATGCCCCATGGATGCTAGTTTAGTGGGTGGTATGCCCCCTCGAGAGAGGGGGCAAAAATATCAAAAAATTGGGTGATCTCTTGAAAAATAAAAAGAATTTGGATGAAATGGTGAAAGAATGAAGGAAAATGGGGCTAATACAGAGAAATGGCGAGTCTCAGAAGTTCCTAGGGTCCACGGTGGCGGGCATGGCAAAGAAGGGCTAGGGCTAGGTAGGGTACATTTGGGCGAGAAGGGTTAATTTGGCCTCATTTTTACACTCCTCCATAGTGATTTTTGAGCTCTGTCAGAGACCTTTTGCGAGAAGCCTACAACAGAAAGCATGGTGATTCCAATAGAAGATCACCGATTTGAGTGGATCTGGAGGTACCAGTGGCCAGCTGACTACGGTCCCCCTGTAAGTCCAGTTTTGATTTTTTTTTATTTGAGCTTGTTTTGATGCATTTTTAGGTAGGCAAAGTCAAACTAATACAAATGTGCTAAAACTCTATTTTAGCATTTTTTTTCATTTGTTCTAGTGCTATTGCTTCACAATGGAACAATTGTATAGTAGTCTCAACGTTATTGTAACTCTAGCACATTTGCATAGTTAGTGTAGCATTTTTGTTTTTTTAGTTGTAGCGCTTTTGATCTTTCTTGTTGTAGTGTAATTGATGTTGTGTTCTAGTGCATTTGTATCCTTGTTTTAGTGCTTTTGGATTGAAATGTTTTAGCGCCTTTGATTAGTGAAAATGGTGCTTTTGTTTATGATTGCCCAGTTGGATTTTGAGTGTGACAATTGATGTCAGTTTGTGCGTTTTAGGCCTTTGCATTTTCTAGACTCATTGTACCTGTTGAGACTAGGCAATTAATGTAAATGCCTATTGTAGTCTAGGTGTGTGAGTTGATTTACCTGTTGAGACTTGAGATACTTGATCAGAAAGTATCCGATGAAGTCTAGGTATTAGCTAATTATGCTAGCAAAGATGTTGACATTGTTACTTGATTGTGTTTGTAGGAGGACCTAGGTGTACTGAAGGCCCAAGAGAGGTATCCCGCCACTCAGTGGTTGTGGGACCAATTGTCTAAGCTGGAGATTGATTGTGTTGCTTTGACTGGTTTGTATGATATGATGTACTTACCCACGATTCAAAGAAATCACAGACTGTTGACTGCACTAGCTGAGAGGTGGCACATTAAGACCTGCTCCTCCCATCTGTCAATGGGAGAGATGTTAGTTACACTAGAGGACATATGAAGGATTATGTATATTCCTATCATAGGTGAGATAGTGACCTATGACATACCAATGGGTCATGCGACACTGCGATATATCTCTGTGGCTTTTGATCTAGAGGTGCATGATGGGTCAGTGTGATGGGAGGATATTGCTGAGCTATATGAGCCACTTTCTATTGCAGTTGTTGGTATTGATGGTGGTCTATTATGTCTTGATCGACAATCGCATGGACTATCTATCAACTGGGGACAGGTTATAGAGCGTATGGCAAGAGAGGGGACCCAATATGCCTGGGTCCCATGTGTCTTAGCCCACCTATACAGTGACTTTCATGGTGTGGTTTATCATGTGAGATTACCTCGTTGGGAGTTGGGATCACACTACTACAAATCTGGGCATGGGAGCACTTGCCAGTGTGCAGTCCAGTATGTATGAGGTTTAGGGTGATTGATCAGCCCTATGTATATATGTATGGAGATATGATGACTCAGCCCTAGTTGGGTAAGCTTGAGTATTGGCAATGAGCATTGGATGACCTACATTCAGTGATCTAGCGACCATACCTAGACTGCGAACCTTGGGAGGATGATGTCAAGTCAATGTCATATTTATATTCTACTCATTTTTTGATTGGGTGGATATCATACATCATTGAGAGGCACCTACTGGGCTAGGTGATGAGACAGTCCAAGCGCGTACAGGGTATGCCAAGAGGTTCAGGAAAGTATGCTCATGTGGTCCGAAAGAGGTATCCATGGGGCTAGTGTTACCATATGATCAGGCCATATTATATTTTCCCAGCATGCAACCGAGGCCATGGGAATACAGGGCAGACATTGCAGATGCCAGGGTGACAGATGAGTATGCACAGTTCTTGGCCGCACACCCTTTTCCATGCATTTCAGATCCGATGGAGCTCGTACCACCTTTTGAGGATGAGTGGGCCCATAATAGGGTAGGAGGAGACTAGATGGAGGAGGTGATGGGGGAGGAGAAGGTGTAGGAAATGGGGGAGTTGGAGGAGGCAAGAGAGCTAGGTTTTCCCACCCAGTCCAACTTTCATAGGCTCCACCAGTATAGGTAGCAGCACCGACATTAGTAGAGGTGACAGGTATGGCAGAGGGAGAGGCAACCAAGGTAGCAGGACAATGTTGTTTTGGTTTGGTTACAGGCTCACCTTACTACTGTTGGGGCTCAGATTCATTCCCTAGAGGCAGAGCTAGAAGATAAGGATGCATATATAGTTGTTAGGGATATATAGTTATTCGCTTGAGGGGCTCAGATCATAGCTATTTTGAGAGAGCGTGATGAGGCTATGGACCAACTAACATAGGCTCAAGAGAGGATTTGAGTCTTAGAGTAGGTATAGGATCATGGTCCTACTGCTGAGGCTATCAGGGAGCTGTGGTAGGCTGGTGTAGAGATTGATTACTAGTGGGGCTTATATGAGTAGGCAATGCCCAACAGTTAACAATCCATGAGCTATTCACATATGCAAGCAACCAGATCAAAGTGATCATAGAGAACATAGAGAAGTAGAGGTGTCATGGGTCATCACCCTCGTCCACCACCTCTAGTAGTTGGTACCCCATCGACATCTGGCGAGAGAATTTCTTGATTCCCATTGCCTCTTGTATTTGATACATTATTACACATTGATACTTGGATGGCTCTTGGTAGTAGATATTTTTAACATCATTGTATTTTGATACACTTTGTATTCTTTTGATGAGAGATATATGATGAGATCTCCTTTTTCGTAGTGATGCTATGATGTGTATATGATGATTTATGGCTTATGCAGGATGTATGTCGTTTGTTGATCTTTTTGATATGCATGATATGTGATGGATTCTATATGTATTATGATGATGCATTTTATCTATGATGATGTATGTTTTTTTTATGTATGATGATTCATGATGATGTATGGTAGATGATTTTGATTCATGTTACAATGCTTATTTTGATGTAGTTGATGTCGATGTATATAATTTTGTGATGATTTAAGACTTAGTTTGATATGATGGTTCATGTGATTAATGCTATATTGTGATATGATGATGTTGATATAATGAATGCGATGAATGGTATGTGATAGATGCAATGTTTGATGATAAAACATAATGTGTTGGTGTATGATATTAATGATGTACGTAATGAATGATATAAATGATGTGAATTCAAAGATAAACATAGAAACAATGTATGTAATAATGATATAAACAATGTAAATTAAAACAATGATGATATATATGATGTATTTACATGATAAAATAAATGATAGATGTTATAATAAATATAATGTAAATGGTGCAATGATGATATAAATGATGTATGTAATCATGAATATAATGTAAATGGTGCAATGATAATATAAATGATGTAATTAAATGATAACATAAGCAACGTATGTAATAATGAATATAATATAAATGAATGCAATGATGATATAATGAATGATATCTAATGAAAATGATCGTAAATTATTAATGATGATTTATTTTATGAATGGATTTTAATCATGCATGGTTGCACCTAACGAAATAGTTAATGTTCCTAACAATACAGATGCTATATGTAAATGTAAGGTTGTTGGAAACAACACTGCAAGCTAAGAGGGGGGGGGGGTGAATTAGTTGGGACACAAAAATGATGCAACTTAAACCACAAATCAGATCTAATAATTAACACTTAAAACATGAAACAACACCAAATCAATATTACACATAACACCAAGATTTTTGATGTGGAAAACTTGGTTAAGGGAAAAACCACAGTGGGAACCTACCCACAATGAGAGAATACCCTATTAGGAGTAAATGAAATATTAAAATAGGGAATGTACATGCATTCAGGCAAATTGTCTAGAGCTCACTGCTCAAACAAGAAACCTAGAAAGGCTACAACCTTTAGGGAAGGCTCAATGCTTTACAAGAAGTCTCACTGACTTATAAAAGCATTCAGACAACAATCTAGATTACATGAACTATGAAAATAGCATCTCCATATGCCTGGATACAATTCCAGTTAAGCACATAGTCTTCTTTGCAACACTTCTCTTCTCTCCTTCACACTTCCGAAAGATCAAATCACTTGTTCACACATACAACTTGATCATACACTCACTCAAAGATCATAGACATACATCTTACATGATTATTACATTTATTTATACAAGACATCAACCTATATTTCAAGGTCGGCTAAACCCTCAATACAAATTACAAAATAATAACCTCACACACTACAACAACATATGCAGACCAAAACAATGTTGGCTAAGACATAATCTAGACCCAAATCATCACCACAAACACACAACACCTCCAACAATTATGCCTCGATCATTCACAACACGCTACAACCACCAAGAATGTTGCATAACATGAAGAACATCATCATATAAATAAAATCTTCAATAACACATACAATAATTAATGCAGACCACAAATATGCATAGAACATGATCTAGAAACATTCACAAGCAATGTGAATTGCACCGCAACAACCACAATTACTCGAATTATTAGAATCATCATCATCTCATCACCAGAGCTCAAGAACACCATCATAACTAACTGTCAACATGAAATATTCTCTTGTTGATATCTAAATCATGAACCAATCAAACTGAGGATAGGCATCAACGTCCAGAACACATCCCATACATCTGCATCTAAAGATATAGCAATTTTAGAGCAATTCAGAGCACAAATTATAATATCGAATAACATGAACAACTGAATATCAACCTCAATACCATATCTCATAACTTGATCAAAGCATCATGCAAACCTCTACAAATAGGAATAAACCATCTACATACAACATACCATAAACCCTTTAATCTGCATCAGCTCATCAACAATACACAGGCTAATCCAACTCATTCAACCAAACTGCAACATTGGTATACACAGAAGAATATATTGACGTCAATGAAAACACATCATTCCAGCAAACTCTCAGCAACATCTAATAATATCCCCCTTTGGCATAGATGAGAACATATGAATGTGAAAAACAATCAATGCAAAGAAATAAATTATCTCTCAACAATCTCCATCAAAATCACAAGGATCAACTCAAATAACTTGAATTAGAAATCTCAAAATTCTCTATGGTTTTTCATATGTTTCTCGCCCCCTTTGATATCAATGAAAAAGGTTTAGAAATCAATATTCCCTCACCACAAATTTGAGCATCTAAACATCTACACTAACTACTCCCCTTGAGTAGTAGCCTCACTCATCAATTTGGATCATAAGATATTTCTGTGAAGTTCACTAGACTGATGCAAATCCATGCATCTTGGTTCTTATCAAGAGTGGAAATTACCTCTAACTTCACTCTGAGATACTCAAAAGTGTCTTTAGGCAAAGGCTTCGTAAATATATTTGCAACTTTTTCCTTTGTAGATGCATACTCAAGTCTGACTTCTTTCTCATTCACCTTCTCTCTCAAGAAATGAAATACCAGGTATCCATCAAGTTTCATTTCCAACAATTGCCTCATCCATACCACTTGAATACACTTGCATAATGATGAAACCAATAACATTTTGCAAACTTTATTAGTACTCAAGAGAAATATTCAAGAACATAAAATGAATAACCACAAGATCACAATATAAAGATTTTCTTGAATTTTAGGCTCTTGAACTCTTTCTTCTGCATTAACATCTACACCTTCATTCTTAGGCTTTTCAGGAGCAATTTGAGCTTGACTTTGGGTCTGCACTTGTATTCCTTTATCTTAACTAACATCCTAATCATCATAATCATATCCACAAGATCTAATCTGATACACATTACCTTCATCAACCTTCACATTAGCACTTTCAACAATTTTTCTCAATCTTTTATTATAACATCGGTAGGCCTTACTTTTAATAGAATAACCAAGAAAGATTCCTTCATCACATCTAGCATCAAACTTTCCAAGATCTTCATCTCTTTTGATATAGCATTTACTACCAAAAATTCTAAAATATCTAATAGTAGGAGCATGACCAAACTATAACTCATAAGGAGTCTTACCAGTGTCACCTTTCATATTTACTCGGTTAAGAGTGTATAATGCAGTACTCACAACTTATCTCAAAAACATATGCAAAACATTTCCTTCAATCATCATGGTTCTAGTAGCTTCTTTAATTGTTCTATTCTTCCTTTCCACGACACCATTCTGTTGTGGTGTCCTAGGAGCAGATAATTGTCTATTAACTCCATGCTCTTCACAATATGCATTAAACTCACTAGAGGTAAATTCTCCACCTTTGTCAGATCTTAGACACTTCACCTTCAATCCAATCTCTTTCTCAACCATAGTCTTGAAAATCTTGAAGTTCTCCAATGCTTTAAACTTCTCCCTTAAGAAGGAAACCCACATCATCCTTGAATAATCATCAATCAACAACATGAAATACCTATCACCCTGCAAGCTTCTCACTCTAGAAGGACCACATAGATCAATAGGCACAAGATCCAACAATCCATTAGAATTATATTATTTTCTCTTATAAGTAACTCATTTCTTCTTCCCTAATTGAGATTCCTTACATACCAGATTAAAAGGCTTTATCAACTTTGGTAGATCTCTTACTACCTAGGTAGAACTTATCTTAACCATGTAATCAAAATTTATATGACACATCCTTTTTGTTGGCATTTTAGTAGAGAGAAAGATTGTTAGCATTTCAATAAGGATATTGAGAAGGTTGTTGGAGATTATTGATATAACTAAAGAAGGATGTTTACTGTCTTAATAATATTGTTTTGTCATTGATGTCAAGAAATTGATTTTTTGATTCAGTATGATGTTGCCATATCTTAAGAAGTGTGTTTTGATGAGTATTAAGTGGTTGGTAAGTGACACGGAAATAATGTGATGAATAAGGGGAGAAATAAGTTATTCAATGGGCAACTACTACCGAGTTAGACAATGATGAGATCATGATGTTTAGATTGTTTTTATATCCTACAAATGTTGTTGATTGTAAGGTTAATACTATACTATGTCATCGAGCAAAGAACCTAGTCAGTAAACCCTAAGGAACCTAGTCAGTAAACCCTAAGGTTACCGATATCGGTTAATGAAGGAAGAATGTCTATCGAGCAAAGTTTAGTATTTACCGAGTTGCAACCAAGTTATGACAGATCATATTGGATGAATACAAGCATTATTTAATGAAGGACAATGATGAGCTGGAGTTGATTAAATGATTGGTATGCCGTGCATGAATTTTGTTAAGGATCTATGGCAATGGAAGATCGGGAGGAAGATCTACAACTCAGATTGAACCGCAATAACCTTGTGCAAGTTCCAAGAAAGGAATGCAAGTCCCTAGGCAAGGTAAAACATTTTCAGATTGAACGATACATTGAACCTGGTCAAGTTTGAAGATCTGATGGCTAAGATTGATCATGGGAAATGTGATCAAGGAGATTAAGCGGTTAGAATTATTTATAAATAAGGAATTGTTGATGAACAATGTATGCGAGAAAGTGTAAGCACAGGGATGCTACATAGTGATTACCGAGCACAAAAGCTTGAAGACCTATTTTGAATAACAGAGTAAGGAGCCCAATAGAGGGACAAGATAAGTCCTATGACTATATTGTTTTAAGCAAATAAGAATCTGCTTTAGCATTTTAGATGTGAAGTTGCAGATATATATTATTACTGTTGTTTATTTTGTAAGTGACAGGAAATTTCTTAACCAAGTGGACCTAACAGTATTATTTGTAAATCCTCTAGCAAGGTGACATTCTAGTTGAGTGTTTGAAATCCTTTAACAAGGTCACTTCTAACAAAGTGAAGATTCTAACAAATCTGAGGGAAATCCCTTAACTGTGTCACATCTAGCAATGTGTTTGTAATCTTTAACATGATTTTCTTTTAACCGAGCATACTCTAGAAGAGTATATTTCTTAGTGGGTCCGAAATCCCATAGTAGTTTTTCCCTATTTGGTTTTCCACGTTAAATTTGGTATTATATGTGTTATAATGATTATGTGTTTATGAGTTAGCATGTTTAGCAGTTTTTGGTTATATTACTGAAGTTTAAGTTATCGAGGTTGAATCTGTTGAAAATATTCAAGATTAAGTTTGTATGATTCACCCCACCCCTCTCATCTTGTTAGCTATTAGCATCAGAACTTTACAATTGGTATCAGAGCTTTGGACTCCAGAAGAAAAGTTTAAAGGTACTTGAGGAAAAGATCCGAAGATGTATAAAAGGGATGCACCAAAGCTGAACAAGTCAAGTTTCTCCACATGGCAGAAAAGGATGAAGCTGCATTTATCAAGAATTAGAGAATATGTAACATATTATTTGGAGAATGATTACATACCACCAAGCACCAACCCAATGACCTTGGAAGAGATAAAGGCAAAGCAAGAACATATTCAAGCTATGATTGAAATAACATTAGCACTAAACGACCCAGAGTTTAATGATCTAGAAGGCTTTAATGATGCAAACGCAATGTGGACCAAGCTTATATCTATGTATGGCAGTGATGAACATGTCCAAAGAGAAAAAGTAGATAGTCTAAGAGGACAACTTCCAATAGGCACAAGATCCACCAATCCATTAGAATTATATTGTTTTCTCTTATAAGTAAGTCATGTCTTTTTCCCTAATTGAGATTCCTTACATACCAGATTGATAGGCTTTATCAACTTCGGTAGATCTCTTACTGCCCAGGTAGAACTTATCTTAACCATGCAATCAAAATTTATATGATGCATCCTTTTATGCCATAACCAACTTTCATCAATTTGAGAAATCAAACAACTTTTACCACCAAATTCAAGTGAAATATATTACCTTTAGTTTTTGTTCCTGATGCAATCTTAGTTCCAGAGCTACTCAAGATCTCACATTTGCCATTCTTCAATTGCAACTTATATCCCTTATCAACCATCTGACCATCACTTAAAATATTACGCTTTAATCCTTCAACATACAACACATCATCAATATTATGCTTACCATTGAAAGAAATAGAACCTCTACCATGAATTACACAAGCTTTGTTATCACCAAATCTTACTATCCCACCATCATACTTTTCAAAGTTTACAAATTTACTCTCATCACATGTCATATGATGAGAGAAACCACTGTCAATTATCCATTCATCTATCTCCTCTACTTTTGCAGCTAAAGATTTCTCATCATTCATGTATCTTGTTGAATCTGTAACTACACGATCATCTTCCTTGATAGCAATGAACACAAATTCATCTCTTGAATTTCCCGTATCTGACTCATCATCTATCACAACTTCATAAACAACATAATAAGACTTCTTCTGATATTTAGGTTTATATGGCTTAAATGGCTTCTTAGGATTTCTATCTCTTTCTGGACACCTTGATGAAAAATGTCATATCTTATTACAGGAAAAACATTTAAGAGGCAACTTACCTTCATACTTATCGACACCTTTAGACAATCTTCTAGCAATAAGTGCTTCAAGCTCCTCAAGCTCTCTTTCTTCATCTCCCATCTCTTTCAGCTCTTTCTCATATCTAGATACTCTTGTACAAATTTCTCTCGGATCATATCTTTGCTTCTCGAAAACAACAACTTTGAATTCAAAATCAGTCTTAGGAAGAGAGTCTCCAAACTCACTCAGCTCAAAAGCAACATTTTTACCAATCAACATTTCTCTTGTCACATTTCTCATAGTCTGGATCTCATCAATAGCAAAAGATTTATGTTTATAAGTAGGAGGAAAGGATCTTAGTACCTTAGTAGCAATCTCAAACTCTTCTAGCACTCTGCCGACACATCTAATTCCACACTTAAGCTTATTTACTTTCTACATAAAATAGGTGATATTCTCATCTTTAGGTTCTCATATTTACCCTTCAGGATCTGCAACTTAGTAATCTTTACATGACTATCTCCTATAAGCAAAGTTTATGTTGGAATCCAAGACCACTGAGAGGGGGGGTGAATCAGTGTTCTCTCGGTATGATTAATTTAAACCTTAATAGCACAACAACTTAGTAACTGATATGCATAAAAGAAAATAACAATAAGTAATAATGCAACAATAAATATCAACACTATAACACAAATATTTATACGTGGAAAACCTCAAAGAGGAAAAACCATGATGGGATTGGTGACCTACAATATCTATCCACCGATCAAATGAATAAATATTACATATAACAGGCCTGCACATGCAGGAAGGCACACTGCCTAGAGTGCACTGCTCATCACAAAAGGAGCCTCACTGGCTACAAGAAATATTCAGACTACAATCCAGAAAGAAGATTGAATTGCAAGTATAGCATCTCCTATGCCTGAGTACAATTCCGGTTAAGCTCAATACTGGAGGTCGTAAACCTCTTACACAAACCCAATTCAATCACCTATGATCGACCAAAACCTCTGCATATGATTACAACTTTATTTACACATAGATAATCCCATAACCATAACCAACCTATGATCTACAGAGATATCTTACATCATATTTATACAAACCCTGGACCTAAATGATTAGGTCAGCAACTGAAAAGATAATATAATAAATCTATTACATAAATCCACAACCCAAGTCGGCCTAAGGCCAAAACAACATTATCGAATCAATAAATCCAACTAGTAGTGCATCTGGAGCATCCACCAACACGTTACACAAATCGCTCCATAGCCTAGGAGAATAACATAGTAGCACCAGATGTAAAATAGGTCACCATCTGCCAAATGCAAAACCACCAATCAATTGGAACATAAACATGATAACCATCAACATCTTGAGAACCTTCTAGAAGCTGCACCAACACCACAACCATCAACATCTTGAGAACCTTCTAGAAGCTGCACCAACACCACTTATCAAATCCATCAAAATATCTTCAATGAAGCTCTACCAGTAAAACCCTTACCGGTAACCAAAAGGCTTACTAGAACATATGATAGATTCTAGATCACCAAATCCCAAACCAAATGAATGTGACGCACATCTGAACCACATGAATGACTAAACCAAACCATTTCCACCAATCTGAACATACCAGAGACCAATCTCCTGATCAACATCACAATCCAACCATTCTACCAGAACCCAATAAAAAACCAAATAAGCTAGTGTTGACATCAATGACAAACATCGATGCAACACATAATCAATTCCTCCATATTTCCAAAAATCTCCCTATTTGGTATTGATGGCAACACTAGATGTGAAAAACATCCAAGTACCAAGAAATGCCAACTAGGTCTCCCCCAATGGAAGACATCCAACAATCTCCCACAAATGATATATCAATGAAGCTCTGAACCAATTATCTCTATACCAATTAACCATCCATAGACTTGAACCAAACTCCCCCTGTGGGATACAACCAATCTGAAATTATGTTCCTCCCCCTTTGACTGATATCTCTATTTATCTCTATTTTTCACATGTATATATCTCCCCCTTTGACATCAATGCCTAAAATCTGACATAAACATCAAAGAAAAACCATAAATCCTCTGAACCACACAATTGACTACTCCCCCTGAGTAGTAGCACCATCTCATCAATCTAGAATGATTAATATCTCTGATAATGCATACCGGATTGATTCCCATCAACATCACTTGAGTCTCTACCGAAAGGGCAAAGACCCCCAATTTGTCTCTAAAGTACTCAAATGATTCACTGTGAAAAGGTTTAGGGAAGATATCTTTAGTTTTCTCTTTAGTGTTCACATAAACCAATTTGACTTCATTTTCTTCTACCTTTTCCTTCAAAAAGTTATAATTGACTGATATGTGCTTTGTCTTTGAACGAAATACCATATTATTTGATATGTCAATAGCAGCAGAGTTATCACATTGAATAACTATCGCTTCATCACAATCTATCCTTATGTCTTTCAACATTTGCTTCATCCATAGAGTTAGTAGCAACAACAACATACTCAACTTTAATAGTAGATAAAGAAGTACATGACTATTTCTTGCTGATCCATGAAACAATTTTCTCTCCAAGAAAGAAAAATCCACTAGATGTGCTTTTTCGGTCATCTATATCTCCAGCCCAATCTGCATCTGTATATGCACAGTGTAAATTCATCATCTTTAGGATACCATAAACCATATTTAGTTATTCCTTGAAAATATCTAAAAAATCCTTGCTACTGGAGCAATAGTTTCATCATAATCAATTCCTTCCTTTTGAGAATATCCTTTGCAGACCAATCTAGCCTTGTTTCTCACAACTTGTCCATCTTCATTAAATTTATTCCTAAAAACCTATCTAGTTTGAATAACATTCTTATTTTTTGGTTGGGGAACTAAATTCCATGTGTTTTTCCCTTTTTTTTAATCCAATTCCTCTTCCATAGCTTTCATCAAACATTCATCCTTGCATGCCTCAATTACTGATGCAAGTTCAATTTGAGAAATTAAGTATATCTCTTCAACTGCCAACCTTCTCCTTGTCATCACTCCTTTTCTCTTGTCTCCAATGATCTGATCTTTTGAATGATTCAGCCTTACATACCTGGGAGTCTCCTGACTTTTTGTTTCTCTGCTCCAATCATCAATTACTGTTGAATTTTCTGATATTGTCGGGGTAACTAGTTCAACATTATGTTTTGGTGCAGGCATTACTAGATCAGTTATGATCATTTCCACTTCTGATTCTCTTTCATAAGTTCTGATTTGACCTCTGTACTGCTCATCCACCTTGACATTAGTGTTCTCCACAATTCCTTGCAATCTTTTATTATAACATCTATATGTTTTTCTTTCAGTTGAATAACCAAGAAATATCCCTTCATCACATCTAGGATCAAGCTTTCCAATAAAATCATTTATTTTGATAACATTTACAACCAAAGATTTTGAAGTACTTAATAGTAGGTGTATGAGCAAACCATAACTCATAAGGTATCTTATATGAAACCCTAATTCTTTGTTGACATAAATGCTTACCAGTAAACCAAACCGGATCCAAGATCCAACAAATATTCGCCGATTAACCTTCGAATTGACTTCTTCAATGTCTGAATAAGGCTTTCAGACCACTACTAGGAGAAATGCAAGATATGTCATCAATTTGCCTCTGCCTAAGGCTAATGCCTTAGTTATCGAATGAGTTTCCTATTGTCAGAGCAGGAATACCTTGTTCTGCTACTTGAACATCTGGGGTATTTGATTCTGTTATTTGATCCTCAGACTTTCTAATCCACTTATTCTCATGCTCCTTCTGGATTTCATCATCTTTTTTCTTTTTCTTCTTATTGGATTTGTCATTTCCTACCAGTAGAATCTTGCTTATGCAAAATTTAGCAGTGTGTCTTACTTTGTTGCATGCATAACAAGAAACATTGTTCTTTTGAATTGCCTTGTTGTAACCTTGATCATTTATTGACCTACATTGATTATCCATACGTCCAAACTTTCCACATGCATGACATTTTTACATTCATTATACAATCTATTGTCCTGTGACCATACTTTTTGCAATTGAAAAATTGACCGATAAATGAATTGTTGTTCTGATTGACTCTATTTCTACGTTGACTTGCCATATGACCAAAATTATTGCAAATAAATCATGCATTGGGTTGTCTTACCAGTGGCCTCTGATTCCAGTTGACTAGTGGATTCTTTTGATTAATCTTTTGATGGAATGCATCATCATGATTTGCATTACAAGAGCTTTCTCCATGCTCAAATCCAAGACCGCTAGTGTCTCCATTGTCCCTTTGATTCTTCAATAATTCATCAAGCTTTGCAGGTTTGACCTTGAACTTATCTTTGTAGTCATTTGTAGTATCCAGTTCACTTCTTAGGACTGCCATCATTCTTTCCAACTCTTGCTCATTTTTCTGAGATTGTACTAATTCATTTCTCAACATATCATTCTCATGTGCCAACCTAATGCATTCTTTAGATCTGTCTTTCAGATATTTAGCAATATTTTCTTCATTCTTCTTTTGGTCTTCAATTTCCTTGGACATCCGCTTGCATTTCATTCATCATGACACCGTTTTCCCAACTCAACTTCTGGCATAGTTCCTTAAGAGCATTCTTTTCTTCATCATCCTAATTTTGTAATTGATCACATAGTTCTTTCCTTTTGGCTTGTGCAGTTGACAACCTCTCTTGCAAAGTAAGGATGAATTCTTTTGCAAATCTCAGCTCATCTTTTGTAGAATTTGGCTCATCCTGTGGCTTCATGTTCTTCAATCTTTCAACATCAAAGTCTTCAAGTGCTACTTCAAGTTCTTTCCTCAAACTCATCTCCATGGATTCCTGATTCAAGATCTTCCTCAAGCTATTAGACTTATTTCGAGGCACTAGGTTTTGATACCAATTCTTGAAATCCAAGAACACTGAGAGGGGGGGGGGGTGAATCATTGTTCTCCTAGTATAATTAATTTTAACCTTAATAGAACAACAACTTAGTAACCGGTATGCACAAAAACAAATAACAACAAGTAATAATGCAACCACAAAGATCAACACCATAACACAGAGATTTATACATGGAAAACCTCAAAGAGGAAAAACCACGGTGGGATTGGTGACCCACAATATCTATCCACTATTCAGATGAATAAATATTACATATAAGGGGCCTGCACATGCAGGAAGGCACACTGCCTAGAGCACACTGCTCATCACAAAAGGAGCCTGACTACAAGAAATCTTCAGACTACAATCCAGAAAGAAGATTGAACTGCAAGTATAGCATCTCCTATGCCTGAGCATAGTTTTAGTTAAGCTCAATACCGGAGGTCTTAAACCTCTTACACAAACCCAATTCAATCACCTATGATTGATCAAAAATGCAGATGATTACAACTTTATTCGCACATAGATAATCCCATAACCATAACCATCCTATGATCTACAGAGAGATCTTATATCATATTTTTACAAAAACTTGACCTAAACGATTAGGTCGGTCACCTTAAAGATAATACAATAAATCCATTACATAAATCTGCAACCCAAGTCAGCCTAAGGCTGGAAAAACATTATGCAATCAATAAATCCAACTGGTAACGCATCGGGAGCATCCACCAACATGTTATACAAACCGGTCTATAACCTAGGAGAATAACACATAATAGCACTAGACCTAAAATAGGTCGCCATAAGAAAAATGCAACACCACCAATCAACTAGAACATGAACATGATAACCATCAACATCCTTAAAACCTTCTAGAAGCCACACCAACACCACTTATTGAATCCATCAAAAGATCTTCAACGAAGCTCTACCGGTAAAACCCTTACTGGTAATAAAAAGGCTGACTAGAACATATGATAGCTTCTATATCATCAAATTCTGAACCAACTAAATGTGACACACATCTGAACCACATGAATTATCAAACCAAACCATTTCCACCAATCTGAACATACCCGAGACCAATCTCCTGATCAATATCTCAATCCAACCATTCTAGCGGAACTTGGTAGAAAACCAAATAAGCTAGTGATGACATCAATGAAAAACATCAATGCAACACATAATCAATTCCTCCATATTGCCAATAGTTTCCAGTTTTATCTAGATCTCATGTGCAATCTCTAAGTCCATTACATTCGTCATCTCAGAATCTGACAAGGCACTTAGCAATGCTTCCTTAACTTCATCCGGAGTAGTAGGACCATTCTGAGGAATATTATATACATTCTTAGTGATCAATACTCTTCTCCTATGCATCTTAAATGATATTGGATTTGGATTTTCCATAGAGTGTAGTTAGTTCCATCAAACCTCAGACTGTCCTTCTTGAAAGCGCAGGTTGCAATCCCAGATCTCCTCAAGCGGTCAAGCTTCTTCGAGAGGATCTAGCTCTCATACCAATTGTTGGCAACAATTCTACAAATTGAGAGGGGGGTGAATTAGTTTGCACAAAAACTTTTTGTAACTTAAACCACAAATCAGATTTGATAATTAACACTTAAAACATGAAACAACACCACATCAATATTACACATAACACCAAGATTTTTGACGTGGAAAAACCATTTAAGGGAAAAACCATGGTGGGAACCTACCCACAATGAGATAATACCCTGTTAGGAGTACATGAAATATTACAATGAGGAATGCACATGCATTTAGGTACACTACCTAGAGCTCATTACTCAAATAAGAAACCCAAAAAGGCTACAAGATTTAGGGAAGGCTCACTACCTTATAGGAAATCTCACCAACTTATAAAAGCATTTGGACAACAATCCAGATTACATGCATTGTGAAAATAACATCTCCATATGCCTAGATACAATTTTGGTTAATCATATAGTCTACTCTACAACACTTCTCTTCTCTCCTCCACACTTTTGAAAGATCAAATCACTTGTTCGCACTTACAAATCGATCATACACTCACTCAAATATCGCATACATACATCTTACATGATTATTACATTTATTTATATAATACATCAACCTATATTTCAAGGTCGGCTAAACCCTCAATATAAATAGTAACCTCACATGCTACAACAACATATGCAGACCAAAACAATGTCGGCTAAGACATAGTCTAGACCCAAATCATCACCACAAACACACAACACCTCCAAGAATTACGCCTTGATCATCCACAACATGCTATGACCACCAAGAATGTCACATAACATGAAGAACATCACCAGATAAAGAAAATATTCAATAACGCGTATAATAATCAATGCGGACCATAAATACACATAGAACATGATCTAGAAACATTCACAAGCAATGTGAATTGCACCACAACAACCACAATTACTCGAATTATTAGAATCATCATCATTTCATCACTAGAGCTTAAGAACACCATCATAACTGACTGTCAACATGAAAGATTCACTTGTGGATATCCAAATCATGAACTAATTGAATTAAGGACACACATCAATTCCAAAACACATCCCATACATCCACAACTAAAGATATAGCAATTTCAGAGCAATTCAGAGAACAAGCCAGAATATCGAATAACTAAATATCAACCTCAATACCAAATCTCATAACTCGATCAAAATAACATCCAGACCTCTGCAAATAGGAATGAACCATCTACAGACAACATACTAGAAACCATTTAATTCACATCAACTCATCTACAATACACAGGCTAAACCAACTCATTCAACCAATCTGCAACACTAGAATACATAGAAGAATATGTTGACATCAATGACAACACATCATTCCAGCAAACTCTCATCAATATCCAACAAAGGTGATGTGTATCATATTACTCTTTCGTGGTTTTTACACTTAGCTTTCTCATAGTAACTCTATTCTTTGTGTATGCATGCACACAAAATATTTACAAGGTATGAAGGAACAAATGTATGGGTGATATACAATGGAATGCAATATATATATAGATGAGATGAAATGGGTGATCCATAGCTTATTCATAATACTTTATTTCCTCATCGAGCATGGTAGTACTGATCTTGGCGTAGGTCTAAAAAACCAAGGTTGAGCACTCTACCTGTAAACATACATCATAGACAAGGAAGGTTACTTTCTATTCTAGTGTATATACACATGATCAAAGTATACATTGTAGTCCGTAAGCTATAGCGATCCATGGATTTGTATTTTTGCATAGGATCTCATAGCTTAGTGAACTTCCCACGTAGACACCATTAGTTTTTTGCCCTAGAAATTCATTGGAACAATCCACAGACAAAAAACAAAGAAAAGATACCATGAACGATCCTGGCTACTCTAATCACTTATGGATATCCTGGAGTAGCATAGGAACCTGATACAAAAAAGTAATAATCTGACCAAGCGCCCATCTGCCAAACATAATCTTCTTGTCAAAGAGCTATGCCATCATGTGTTGTTTAAGGAAAGATGTATCCTTGTTAATATGGTCTTGCATATGTTTTTGTCAGATGTTTGATTGTTTGTTGATTTGATAGTTGGTCATATTTTAGGTAGCTCAAATGTTGTTTTGCATCTGGCTTGATGTTTATGTACAAGAAATGATTTTATTTCAATGTTTTTGATTGATTTTGATGTTTTTGGTCTTTTTGAGATTTTACGAATGTTTTTTTATTATTTCAGGATATTTTCCAATTGAGAAATTTGGCAAATCACCACTATTGAGAATACACTCCCATCATTAGGCTAAAAAGTTTGCCCCCAGTTAGGTGTTGGTTTGAAATCATTATGCCGGATACATGAGGCAATAACTCTAATTGCAGATCAATAATAAGCCATGGTAGATATAATGTATGATTTGATGCATGGATGTGATCACAACAAGTTTGAAAGACAGTGGAGCCACAACATCTATGAATGGCACTTGTTTTTCAGGTTTTCACCATCGTACTTATCCAAGGCTCCACCGAAGTGGTTTTCACCATTTGGGTGAATGATTTTTTTTTTACTATTATATTTTTTTTTCTTTTTTCGGGACCTTTTCTGAATGTTTTTGGTCCTTTTGATATTTTCACAAGCCTGATGCTCTGCATAACTTATGTATGGATTTTTTTTGAGATACATGTTCTTTATTGGATCTGCCAGTGGTTCCCCTTCTGAAATAGCTAGCTAATATTCCCCAAACTCGAAGACAACAGTGATGATATATGGACCTAGCCAATTGGATTCAAATTTGCCTCGGTGTTCTTTGCTTGGTTAATTGTGAGGATTTTCTTTGAGAACAAGATCTCCTAGGTCAAATGTGTAAGGTCTGACCCTATGATTATAGCTTCTGCTCATGTGTTGTTGATATGCCTTAAGGTGATTGTAGGTAGCTTTTCGCTTCTCATCAAGCAGTTCCAAGTCCTGAATACAAGAGACTTGGTACTCTTCATCATTAATTGGATTGTGCAAGGAGACTCGTGGAGATGGTAATTCAACATCAATAGGCAAGATAGATTATGCTCCATAAACAAGTGAATATGGGGTTGTGCCTGTAGGGGTTCGAATCCTAGTTTGATATGCTCATAGTGTGGAATTCAGATAGGTGTGCCAATCATAGCCGACATCTTTGAATGTCTTCTTTAAGATACTCAATATGTTCTTGTTCGAGATCTGCTTGACCATTTCCTTGTGGGTAATATGGGGTGGAGAAAAAATGTTGGATATGAAACTTCTCACAGAGTTCTCGGACATCCTGATTTTTGAAAGGAAGATTGATATCTATGATGATGGACATGAGTACACCATACCGATAGATGATGTAATTTAGGATGAATGAGGCGATATGCTTGCCGATGACTTGGGTGAGTGGAACAAATTCAATCTACTTTGTAAAGTACTCAGTCATGGTAATGATGAATTTATGACCAATGGATGAAGATAGATGGATTTTACCCACAAAGTCAAGTCCCCATTGACAAAAGGGCCATGGTGTTGTGATGTGTTGCAATTCTTGTGCAGGTGCATGTATTAAATCTACGTGTACTTGGCACTTCTTGCACTTTCTAACAAAGTAGTAGGAGTCTTTTTTAATGGAGGGCCAATAGTATCCCGTTCTCATGAGTTTCTTAGCTAATGAAGGGCCTCTTGAGTGCACTCCACATATTCCTTTATGTACTTCTTCTAAAATTGTGGTCACCTCACCTTACTCTAAACGTCAGAGGAGAGTACCATCAAGACCTCATTGGTATAGGGTTTCGACAATGATTATGTATAAGGCGAATTGGCATATGAAGGTTTTTCACTGATTGTTCAATTAGTTTGGTGGAAGGATTTGATTATGTATGTAAGCGTAAAATTCACCATACCATGGATAAGTGGGACCGATGAGTTGATATACTATTTCAGATTTTGTGATATCATAAGAGAGGATTCAAAGTTGTTCAACTAAGAACTCGTAGCATGTTGAGTTTTGTGGAAGATCAAGAAGAGAAGTTATTGTAGCCATTGCATCTGGAGCTCTAATCTTCTCTTGAGGAATCTGATCGAAGATGATAGTTATGAATAATTCCTTGAAACTATCAACCATTTTCTTGTAAGGGATGAGCATATCATCCTTAGTTTGGTAATCATCATTAACCTATCATATGACCAGCTATGAATCATCTTATACTTGTAGCTCCTTTAAGTTCCATTGTATGCCCATTCTTAGTCTTGTGATAAAGACCTCATATTATGCTATGTTGTTTGTGCATGGGAATGTGAGCTTGTATGATTTTGGAATGCTATCACCTTGAGGTGTGATAAAAAGAATGCCAGCTCTTGAACCATGCCTAGTGTATGACCCATCAAAATATAGCTTCCATTTTTGCACTAACACGATTGTGAATATCTCCTCATTTGGAAAATTTGAGATGGGATGATGGTCTCCTATGAGTGACACTTCAGCCAACTAATTTGCAATGAATTTCCCTTTGATTTCTTTATGGTCGACATACTCTATGTGAAACTCACTTAGGATGATAACCCACTTTGCTAAGAAGCCTGTTAGTGCTGCTTTACTGAGTAAATAATTGAGTGGATCTATCTTTGCGATGAGTTGTATCTTATGTGTTAGCATGTAGTGCCTCAATTCGGTTGTTGCCAAAATCATTGTGAGACAAGCTTGTTCAATAGGTGTATATTTAAGTTCATACACTACTAGTGTCCTAGAGATGTAGTATACTACACATTCTATTCCTTCTGCATTATATTGTGCTAGTAATACCCCTAAGGTTGTAGCTCTAGCTGATATGTATAATAACAAAGGTCTGTCTGGATTTGGTGGTGTTAGCAATGGTGGTGTAATCAGGTATTCCTTAAGCTATTGGAATGCTTGTTGGAATTTCTCATCCCATTTGAAGCAAATATTCTTATGTAGCATTGTGTAAATGGATGACATTTATCGGCCAATTGTGTAATGAACCGATGGATTAACTATAGCCTCCCTTGTAATGTTCTTATTTGACTAATGTTCTTAGGGTGAAACATATCCATTATCGCCTTTACTTTTAAAAGATCAACCTCAATTCCTTTGTTCAATACAATGTACCCTAGGAGTTTTCCACAGGTCACTCCAAATACACATTTCTTTGGATTGAGGTGGACATTGTACTGTTACAGTCTGGTGAAGATTTTGTCTATCACTGCAAGGTGATCCTCTCTTGTTAATGATTTAGCTAGTAAATCATCCATATAGTCTTCCATTAGTGTATGCATCATGTCACGGAATATGGTAGTCATTGCCCTTTGATATGTGGCTCTTGCATTTTTGAGATTGAATGACATCACATTCCAATAGTACGTTCCCCATGGGCATGTGAAAGTAGTTTGGTGTTGATATTCTCGAGCGATCTTAATCTGGTTGTATCCTGAAAAACCCATCCATGAGAGATAACATAGCATTCCCTACTATTAGGTCCATGATCATATCAATGTTGGGTATAGGGAAGTCATCTTTAGGACATGCTTTATTGAGATCTCTGAAATCTGTATAGATATGGATGCCCCTAGATATTTTTTCCACTAGTACAATTTTGGATATCCATTTTGCATAGTTGATTGGTCTTATAAAAACAACGTCAAACAAATTTTTGAGTTCAGCTTTCACTAAGAGTACGATTTGAGGATGAATTTTCCTGAGCTTTTGTTTCACTAGTTTTTCTCCTTTTTCTATTGTCAAGTGATACATTAATAGATCTAGATCCAGTCTAGGCATGTCTTCATATGACTAAGCACAATTTATTTTCCACTTCTTGAAGAATTCCACAAAGCTAGGATCCTCTATGTGAGTTAAGCATGTTGCTAAATGGATTTTATGAGGGTTCTCCTCTAATCCTAGATTGATTTTCTTGGTCTCATCTATGAGAATGGATGATCTCTCTTGATCGATACTAAAGGGGATAATGTTAAACCTTTGCATCCTCAGGCACCTCAAAGAGGTTTTCACCTTTAGATGCGCCGTTTATTTTTCCTTTTTTGGGGATCTAGAAGTGTCGTAGTGTGGTTTTCACTGGAAAATTCATTCTTTATTGTCATATTTTTGCAACTGAAAGGTTTGGCATTTTCTCCAAATTAAGTTGTATTGTTGAGTTCAATAGAAAATCCAACCTTGTGATCCTCGCTTGGTATGTTATCTCATAATGCGAGAAAGTCTATTATCACCTCATTATTTTGGAAGGTGTCTAGGTATGGGGGATATTGTTAGTTCCAGTCAATGAGTTTGGGGTTGATTATTGGCATTACTTAATCAATTAGGTTGAGTTCATAGGATGTGTCAGTTATGGTTAGGATGGAGGTATTGAGGTCATCGTCAGTACTCTCCTCATCATAGTCAGGCTCGAGAGGTGACATATCTCTCCTAGAAGTATCTTTAGTATCTAGATCCCAAAAGGTTTTGATCCATGCATCTCCTTCAACTCTTTTATCTTAAAAAGTATCAAAATAATCCTCTTCAGATTCATGTGAAGCTAAAGAACCCCATTTGTATTCATGTGAATTTATCTCAGAATCGCTTTGTAGAACTCTGTCATTGTATATTATAGGGATGTCTACAAGTGTGAAAGGTTTATCGATAGGTGCTACATGTGTTGTATCTGATGGTGTTTCTGATGCTTCTTGGGTATTTGAAATGGACAAGAGCTTTAAACTTGAATTGATGGACTTATAAGTTGGTTTCTTTTTCTTTCTTGTAAGCTTGAGCTTAGAAGAGCCCCTAGGACTAGGATTAAATCTTAATCCTATTTTATCTCTTGGTTTTAATAAAGGTTGTAATTGCTCATGCAGTTCTTGTTTGTAGGATCCCAAAGCACTATGGCCATCATAGCCCATCTTTTGAATTATGGTGAATCCTTTTCCATACATCTCAGTGGGAATCTTTACCTTATGTTTACCTTTGTCTATAGGGTCCTTGTAGATCCATTTGGACAAATCTTCTTCCATTTTCTCCTTGTCTTGGGTCCTTCTGGGGGTGAACTGAGTCAGTGTACATGTATTTGTTGCAACAGGTGGATGGAGTGAAATTTGTGGTTTACCATGAGTCCTAGGTGAGAGAGGTAGTTGGCCAACACAAAAATGTTGGCTCATGTTATATTATCTTGGGCCTTCATCTTTTAGTTTCATCTTTAGCTTGTCCAGTTTGGGTGTACGGATCAGTGTATTAGTAAGAGAAGTTGGGTGGATGTATGATGATGAGGAAATGGGTTCTCTGTTTTCGGGCACCGTGATATCCAAAGGGTGACTAATTTTATTCCAGAAGATAAATGGCTTGGCATCACCAAGGATAGTAATCTCCACCCCTTTATGTGGAAATTTGATGCACTGATGATAGGTGGATGGTATTTCTTGGATGACATGAATCCATGGTCTATCCAATAGGAGACTATATGGAAGAGGGAGGTCTAGGACATGACAAACCACATCCTTCACCATGAGTCTTACCCTTACTGGTAGAGTAACACACCCTTTACAGAAGCATTCTGCATCATCATAAGCCTTGATGATGATCCTCTTTCTGGCATCAACTGCTCCTTTTGCATATCCCAATGCTTTTATTAATTGTAAGGTGTAAATGTTAAGGCCAACTGCATTGTCAATCAAAACTCACTTGATTTTGTGTTTTGTATGAATCCCTCAATGTGGAGAGGGGCTTCATGTGTTTGTTGAATGGATGCATAGTCACTCTCAGCAAAAGTGAGACATGGCAATGAATTGAGACTTCCAACCGTGGCTTGAAATTGATCTGTGTTTAGGTTGGATGGAATTGATGCTTCTTGGAGAGCTTGGTCCAAGATAGTTTTGTGTGAGGGTGATAGGCACAAAAGTTCTAGTATGGAAATGAGTGCTGGTATCTTATCCAATTGGTCCACAAGGTTATATTGTTTGGACACATATGTTGTTCTTGATGGTGCTCCTAATAAGGTAATCTTTCTACAATGGGTAACAATGTTACATTCGGGTTCTTTACCCTTGATTGTAATTGTTACAACTTGTTCATTAGAATCATAAAGGTTATTGGAAGTATAGTTATATGATGCACGTGCATAGTTTTTCGTGCTATCTTGGTTCTTATCTTAATGGGAGGGACCCCCTTTCTCATATGACAGGAGTGGATTCTTGAACATGGTGTGATCCGTATTGGAATTTTTTATAGTGTGGCCATCCACATCTATCTCACCCCGATCAACAAGGTCTCGAATGATGTCCTTTAGCCAATGGCAATTTTTTGTCTTATGCCCTCTTCCTTTGTGAAATTCACAATACTCATTATCCCTCCACCATGGAGGTTTAACTTGAGGCTCATAATTTGATGTTTTAGGAAACACGATAAGATTGGAAGATATGAGCTATCGTAATACCATTTCAAGAGGTTCCCCCAAGGGTGTATATGTTTGATTTGGTTTGTAGGTAGAGTACCTACTCTTAGGTGCCTTTTGTTGAGGATTGGGAGCTTGATTTTCGTGATTGTTTGGAGGATTACCTTGGTTGGTATTGTTGTTGTTGTTACAATTATCAAATTGCCTAGCTATTTTGACCATAGGTTGGACAATATTGACAATCCTTGCATCTACAATACCATCATCAACAATGTTTTTCTTCTTGTACCAAAACTTAGGGTTCTCACTATTGTAGGTCGGTCGAGAACTATCTTTGTTGTCCTTGTAGATTTTGACAAGTCCCTTCTTGATAAGGGCTTTCTCAATTTTGAGTCCTTGAGCTACCACATCCTTAAAGGAGTCCAAACATTTGACTTCCAAATGAAATTCCATCTCCTCATTTAAGTTTGAAACAAAGATTTCAACTAATTGTTCCTCAAGAATGTGGAAGGAATGTCTGCTAGAAAGGTGTCTCCATCTTTGAAAGAATGTTGAGAATAACTCTCTATTATTTTGTTTAGTGTTGCATAAATCAGCCATGGAGACATGTCACATTCTATGTTGTGTGCAAGATGAGTAACAAAGTCTTGCACTAAGTCCTCAAATGTCTTGTTTCGGCTGAGTAACTATGAAAACCATTGCATAGCCTATCATCCTAGACTTTGAGGAAAGAGGTGCATTAAGTATGTTTCATCATACGCAACCTCTAAGCATGAGGAGTATAATTCTCTCACATGGTCTCTTGGATCTCCCTTTCCTTTGTAGTTGTCAAATTTTGGAGTCTTGAAATTGCGTGGGAAAGGGGGCAGGACAATGCTCCTCTCAAATGGATAGGGACAAATATATTTGAGAGCATATCACTTTTGTGCCCTCCCTGGATTTACTTTTTGGGTAAGGTCTATACTTGTTGTCTCAACATATCCATTTCTATGGAAGGAGGTGGAATGTGATGGTATGATGAAATAATAAGTATCTGGTAGAATACTAAGAGGGGGGGGTGAATCAGTATATTGAAAAACTGATACAAAGTTCCCAAACTCAAACTCAGTCAAAGAAAGTAAACATATCTTAGTCAAGATCAATATTCATAAGAATACTTGACATCAACCAGTTTAACTATTATGACAACTTTAATAGTAAACAACTTCAATCTTGTAAACATCAACAATGCTTAATTATAACTCAAGATATTCATCTCTCAATGCTTCTACTTAACATGCCTTATCAGAAGTTAACCAAATCAACAAATAAGATCACAACCACAAAAGAATTCACCACTTGACACAAATGTTTATACGTGGAAAACCCAAATAGGTAAAAACCATGGTGAGATGAGATTCACAAGGATATCTATCAGAACTCTTTTGAAGTTCGCCCTATTAGGAGCCAAGCCTATTAAAGCTTTACAATAAGTCATGTGAAGAACTAATTCCAGTTAGGAATCACCTGGTTAAGGGATTTACAAATATGCCCCGATGAAAAGCACAATACCCTATTAGGAGTAACCTCATTGGAGGATTTAAGAATCCATGCTAATGGACCACCTTGTTAGAGGATTTAATGAGTAACCAAGCTTGTTAGAGCTTACCCGGTTAAGGGATTTCACTTCTACTGTAATTTATAGAAAACAACAACTTTTGTTGATCTATCTGAGTAGCACTACATTTGCTTGATCAGATCCTTCTAAGCTTCAATTTGCCTTTACTCAAAGTACAGATCCATTCACTAGTTAGGCAACCACACACTCAATTTGTTTCTGCCAATCTTGCCAACTTTCCCAACACTTAACAAAATAATATCTTCGACCTCAAATACAAATCAACTAGGTTGGTAACACAACAAAAACCTAATTCTCATCATTGAGATTACAAACAAGTCAGTACAATCTTGACCGTTATAAATTATGACAATCTCTTCACATTCTTCAAGAAAATTCCAACCGCTCCATGATCACCACTTCGTCGGACTTTGTAACTCATCACGCATTGTGCATTAGATGCAATCCACTTTGCTCCTTCCCTAGACAAAAAAATAAATGTGCCAAAATAATTTGAACATATCCTCATACAATGATCACACGTGTCTCCATCATTACCACTTATCAGATAATAAACCAAGAAACTTGATCAGTTAGGGTTTAATAGTTGATAGGGTTTACCGGTTACATTACATAGAAAGGTTTAATCCTTTACACCGGTTCATCGGTTCAACTCACAAACTTTACATACCGGTTTACAACATCTTCCACAAATCTCTTCTTATTGGTTACTAGCCAATATCAAAAACAACAATATCAACAATAACATGATTATCATTATCGGTTCAATTGACATGAATGACAGCATATCATTAATGTAATCTCTATGCAAAATTGCAACAAACTCAAAATGCCAACAATATCCCCCTTTGGCATTGATGACAATAGAAATATCAACACCTCTGATTATTGTTGAGATTGGTGAATAGGAATCATGGTTTACATTACCAAGTATTCACCTTTCTTTATCTGTCTTCAGCCTACCACTGGTTCACCTAATCAAACACACAATTCTTCTCCTCAATCATATAATTCTTTTCCCCTTTGACAACAATTCCAAAGTGAAAGTAAAACATGTAATTCTACTCTCACTGTGCATCAACATCATTTTGCAACTTGATGCTCCCCCTGTGGAATACATCCACTTCTTCATCAATTCATGTAAAATGCTGCAAGTGGTTCAAGGACTGATGCAATCAACATCATGCTCAACTAACTTCATGAAGAGGGACAATCCCCAATTGACTTCTAAGATACTTGAAAGCGGTCTTAGCCAGAGGTTTGATAAAGATATATGCAAGCTGCTCCTTGGTAGAAACATGCTCCAAGATAACATCTTTACTTTGAACTTTTTCCATCAAGAAGTGATATTTCAATTTAATGTGCTTAGTCCTTGTGTGCAAAACAAGATTTTTAGAAATGTTTATTGCACTTATTTTATCACACAAAGTCTTTATTGGTTCTAAGATTTCCATCTTCAAACCTTCCAAAATGTGCCTCATCCACATAGCTTGTGTGCAATTCATATAAGCTGCTACATACTTAGCTTTAGTAGTAGATTGTGAAGTGCAACTCTTCTTTTTACTACTCCATGAAACTAGCCTTCCTCCTAGAAAGAATGCTCCTCCAGTAGTACTCTTTCGGTCATGAATATTTCTTGCCCAATCAGCATTTGTGTATGCTTTCAAGTCAAAATTTCCACCATATGGATACCATAACGCATAGTCAACAATACCTTTCAGATATCTAAAAATTCTCTTGGTTGCCATCAGGTGTGCCTCCTTTGGATTCTTCTAAAATCTAACAACAATACCTACATGGGAAATATCCGGTCGACTATGAACAATATAGTGTAATTTTCCAATCATCGACATGTATTCCTTTTCATCTACAGACTTAGATGCATCTTCCTTGGACAATTTACAACCTGTAACCATTGGGGTTCCAAATGGTTTACATTCACTCATACCAAAAGTCTTCAAAACCTCATTCACATACTTGGATTGAGTAATGAAAATACCATTCTTCATCTGTTGAATCTGTAAGCCTATGCAATTTTTTATTCCCCCTACTAATGACATCTCAAATTCATTCTTTATTTCATTTGCAAAATAATTACTCATGTCATCATTACCTCCAAATATAATGTCATCTACAAATACTTCACTGACCAGTATTTCATCTCGTTCAAACTTGAGATAAATGTTGTTGTCATCACTGGTTCTAGCAAAGCCTATCTTCATTAGATGAGTATGAAGTCATTCATACCATGCTCTGGGTGCCTGCTTTAATCCATACAAATCTTTATGCAATTTGCATACCATGCCTTCCTTATCTGTTAGTGCATAACCATCAGGCTGCTCTATATAAACCTCTTCTTCCAGTATCCCATTCAAGAATGCAGACTTAACATCCATCTGGTATTCCTTGAACTTCTTATGAGCTGCAAATGCAAGTAATGTTTTGACACCTTCCAGTCTTGCTACTGGTGCAAAAGTTTCCCCATAATATTCTCCTTCTTCTTGCGCATAACCTTTGCATACTAATCTTTCCTTATTGCGAACTACAACACTATCTTCATTTAAATTGTTTCTGAACACCCATTTAGTACCTATAACATTCTTGTTTACTGGTTGGGGTACCAGGGTCCAAGTTTTATTCTTCTCAATTTGATCCAACTCCTCATCCATAGCTTTCACCCAATTATCATCACCAAATGCCTCCTTAGCACTTCTAGGTTCAAAGGTGGAGATCATGCAAGAGTTCTCTCTTATTCTCCTTCTAGTTAGTACACTAGCATCCTTATCCCCAATTATCTATTCAAAACTGTGATTCAGTCTCACATACCTAGGAATAACATGATCACTCTCTTTAGGTTCAGCTTCTTTATTATCATCTTCCTCTGAATTTATTTGTTCTGGTTGAACAAGTACATCAGGATTTGCTTTACCGGTTTCTGATTTAACAATTTTAGGTTCCAAAATAAAAATGCAAGGATCTTCATCCTTATTCTTAGAATTAGTTCCTTTTGAAGCTTCAGGATATTCATCTGCAAGAACATCACCACTCTCAACAATTTTTTGTGTTCGGTTGTTGAATCATTTATAGGCCTTACTCTTGGTGGAATAGCCAAGAAATATGCCTTCATTAGTCTTAGCTTCAAACTTGCTTATGTAATCACCTCTTTTAATAAAACATTTGCTTCCAAATATCTTAAAATAGCTAACATCAGGTGATCTCCCATACTAGTACTCATATGGGGTCTTGTCCTTACCTCTTTTCACCAAAACTCGATTCCTTGTGTAGACATATGTACTTATAGCTTCTTTCCAAAAAAATTTTTCTACACCTCCCTGTATCAACATAGTCCTAGCAGATTCAACCACTGACCAGTTGTTTCTCTCTTCTATACCATTTTGTCATGGTGTCCTTGGTACAGTAAGTTGTCGCTTGATACCATTATCATCATAATACTTAGTGAACTCCATAGAAGTGAATTCACCACCTTGATTTGTTCTTAGATATTTTATCTTTTTGCCACTCTCTTTCTCAGCTAAGGCTCGGAATGCCTTGAATTTACCAAAAGCTTCATTCTTATCCTTCAATAATGTGACCCACATAATCCTTGAACAATCATTAGTGAAGATCATGAAGTATTTGTCACCTTGAATGCTTCTTGTTCTTATTGGTCCACATAGATCTGTATGAACCAAATCTAACAAGTGCTCTACTGAGAGGGACTTTCTCTTGAAAGTTGAAGAAGTCATCTTTCGTAGTTGACATTCTTTACAAAGAGTATTAACCGGGTTGTCTAGTTGAGGCAAACGTCTTACTATTTTAGACTTTCTTACTTTAACAATATTGTCAAAATTTATATGATAAAATCTCCTATGCCATGTTGGCATATGGACACTCCAATGAGACATTGTGTGTGATTGAAGGTTTTGTCATTGATGGCAACCTTACAATCCTATGGCACCGGCAAAGCATTACTCAGGCAACCTTGCAATCCTATGGCATAGACAAAGCATTACTCAGGCAACCTTGCAATCCTATGGCACCGGCAAAGCATTACTCAAACAAGACAGTGCACTGGCATCAACAAGATCAATCTACACCGACACCGGCACAAAATATGTACACCGGCACAGAAAAGAACATGTATATCGACACTAAGGCGGATAGGATTTTTGATATGTAATATTTTGTTCATTATTATAAACCGACTTGGCAAATTGTAAAATGACTCTTGTATATAAAAGAGATCATTGTAGACATTTGTAGGATATAAAAAGGAAGCATAAATAAATTATAAGGCAGATCTAATGTGCGAATTGTAGGACAAGGGTATATGTAAAGAACAGAGCAAGAACCGGTACTGAATCTGGCATTGAAGATGCTATTGTAAAGCAGTATAGAATATTGGATTTGTGTAAATCCTCATTGTAAGTCAGTGTGACTTCTTATTGAGTAGTGAGCTCTAGGCAGTTGGCCTTCCTGCATGTGCAGGCCCCTATTGTAAGTAATATTCTCTTATTGGCCAGTAAGTGAATATTGTGGGTCACAAATCCCACCGAGGTTTTTCCCACACCGGGTTTCCTCGTTAAACATCTTGTGTTATGGTGTTCTTTTCATGTGGATGTTTTTTATTCTGTTATTTGGATTAATTCTTGCATACCGGTATACTGTTACGTTATGTTCTACATATTCAGTTTTAAGAAAATTTCATTACCGGTCAGATACTGATTCACCCCCCTTCTCAGTATCTGTGGGAACCCTAACAATTGGTATCAGAGCCTGGTCCTCTATTTTCAGAAGCCTAATAGCTTGAGGAAGATCTTGACACTGGTAAAGATGGAAAATCTGATGAAGCAACTTGAAGGAGCTCTTATTGACTATGATGCAGAGAAGTTGAAAAATATCAAATTAGAAGATGATTTAAAAGCAGCTCAGGACATTATTCAGGCACTTCAAGAAAATCTTACTGTTACAAGAAACAAGAGAAGATAACTTTGTGAAAAATTGCAAAATGAGAATGATGAAAATGAATCACTAAATGATATGATAAGCAAATTGAAACAAGAGATCATGACAACAAAAAATGAAATGCAGGATATGACTATGAGATTTTGCAAAGAAATTGAGGATAGAAAGAAGAATGAAGAAGAATTGACCAGAAGATTAAGTGATGCAACAAATGAGAACACAAGACTTAGCTATGAAAATGACATGTTGAAGACAGATCTGATGCATACTCAGAATGACTCAAATGAACTAATGAGACAAAAAGAAATCTTGGAAAGGGAATTGGAAACTAAAAATCAACACAAAGAAAAATTCAAGAAAAGCTCAGAAGAACTTGGTACCTTATTGAAGAATCAAAAACCCAAAGGTGACACTTCTGGAATTGGATTTGAAGTTGGAGAAAGCTTCGGTACTGCAAATACCCAGGATCACAGCAAACTGGTAAGACCTTCTAATACTTACAAATTCAATGGAAAATGCTTTAATTGTAATAAATATGGTCATAGGGAAAATGAATGTAGATCTAGGAATTATCAAAACATCAATCGTCCCACCAATCAATGCACCAAATGCAACAAAATTGGTCATAACTCTGAAAAATTGCAGAATGAATGTAAGATGTTATGTTTGTGGAAGATTTGGTCATTTATCAAATAAATGCAGAACACAAACTAGCATAGGTTATGGGAAAGCTATTCAGAAAAATAATGTAACTTGTTATGCATGTAACAAGATTGGTCATATTGCTAAATTTTGTAGAAGTAAAGGTACACCGATAGATAACAGAAGTACTAGCTTGAAAGGTAAAGCAAAGGTTGAAGAGGTTAAGCAAGAATTTTCAAAGCAATGGATTAGAAAAGGTGATCTAAATATTGGGGTTACTCCTCCACCGGTAGAACCAACAAATGCTTCATCGGCAGGACAATATGATGCTTCACCGGCAGGACAATATGATGCTCCACTGGCAGGACAGAGCAATGCTCCACCAGCAGGATGTTCTTCATCAAATTGAAGAAAATTATCTTGAGGGTTTGGCAATCAAATGACACATGTGCTATTATTCCCTCGGTTAGAGAAAAGAAGTTGAAAATATTTCATTACCGGCAAATAAAGTTAAGCTAATACATTGTCGGCAAGTAATTAATGTGGTAGGTAGCAGAAAAGACTTTATAAAATAAGGTTTTTGGCTCCATTTCATTTCACCGTGAATTCAAACTTTTATAGAGCGTGAAGATTTCCAAGTTAAGGCATTCCAAGCAAAGAGGCAAATCACTTCAGCAATCAATCCATCCAAAGGCAAAAAAAGGTATTTATCATCATGGCATCCTCCTCTGCACCTGAATTCATAGCAAACCCTACAGTAGTCGAGGTTATAAACTGACCTAGGCCTGTATTTCAGCTAGTTCCCAAGGTAGCTAAGAAAGATGACAACACAGGTGCTTTTTCAAAAATTCCAAAAGGTGTTGTTTATGTAGAAGACCCTAGAATGTATATTCATTGCAACATAGAGGAATTAGGTGATGAAGAAATCAAAAACATGTATAAGTCTGTTATATGTGACAACTCCGGGAATGTGAAACCTGAACATAAAATTGTTGAAACCCTAGGATTCACTGAAATCCTCTGCATTCCTGAATTTCCCAAGGAAGTGGTTAGGATAGTTCTGAGTAGGGTACATGGTTCATTCTTTTGGCTTGACTCAGTGCATAAAATTACAAAGTAGTTGTGAAAGCAGTAACAGGGTTACCTTCCACGAGTAATAGACCCGACAAAACCAAGGTGGTCTCCAATGACTTGGTAACAAACTTAACTGGTGCAACATCCGACAAGAGATCATTGAGGGTTAATGATGTGACCGATACAAATGTTAGATTTGTTAGCATGATTCTAGGTTACAAAGCAACTCATGCTAATAGACTTAACTCAGTTTCTAGTTTATGCATAAAGAGTGCTTATGACATGGTTAAGGACAATGTAAAAATTGATATCTGTGAATGGTTAAAAGGATGAGTTAATTGACAATTTAGCAAAAATCAAGAAGGATAAGAAAGGAACCTTTAGATTTGGAAATTTACTTGTATGCTTAATGCTACATATAACCAAACAGGCTCCTGGTATAGGCTACGAGGATTTTGGATTCGACATACCGGTAGGAAAACAATTGTCTGACTTATTCAACAACATGGGTGAAAATAGAGAAAAGAATATCAATGAGTATTTTCAAGCACTGAAAGTTAGAGTGAATAAAAGAATCAGACTATCACAGGAAATTGTCAACAAATACAAGGATGATATATGTTTTGTAATAAAAAAGGATGAGATCTGGATGGAAGCAGTCATCCCAAGAACAATCTGGGTTACAGAGATGGGGTATGAAACAGATGATCACATAGTGGAAACTTATGCCAAAGCACTTCTAGAAGCCCCCAATGAACCAAAGGAAGAAGTATTTGGTAGTGTTGAGACCATCGAAAGTCAAATTCAATCTAAAAAGAGAGTAAATAAAGTTGAGGCATTTGTGAGAAAAGGAACCAGACAAGCAAAAGCCATAAAAGAAGATGTATTAAAGAAAACTGGCATAACAGAAGAAGAGTTGGCAGCCCAACAACCTAAAACTCATCTATCACCAGTAGATACTTCCTCAGAAGGAGATATGCCAGTAACTTTCAAAAGAGTTGTTAGGAAAAGAGACCCCTCACCGGTAACCACTCCTTCACCTAGAAGGACAAGACAGAAGCAACAAGCTGTGAGGTCTCTAGTCAAGAAAGCCACACCTAAGAAAAAGCTGACCCCCAAAAAGAAGAAGAAGACAAAAACTGACTTGGCCCCTTTTGATATATTACTGAATGAGATCATAGAGGAAGGTAAATTGAAAAACATAAGGAAAATCTATGACACCCTATCAGATGATGAGAAAGGACAAGTCGAGGAGAGTGTTATATTACACATGGACATGTATAAATTTTTTTTGATGCAAGTCCTAAATGAAATTCCTAATGAATTATATAAAAGACTTGAGGCCAGAAGGCATGGAATAGTTGAGTTGGATAAGAAAATTAAAATAGAAAAATTACTTGTAGTGTAACCGGTCAACTCACCTAAGGAAATTGATGATCTGATAGCTCAGGCCAACCAAACAGTTTTTTCCACTGCACACTGGCAAATATCACTAATGGCAGGTAGAGTTACTGAAGTTTCAAAGGAAATAGAAGATGGTTGGGATACATTCTTGGTTGAAAAAGAAAAACAAGAAGAATATAGGAATCCCAAGCCCATTCTGGTATATCAAAAGGACAAAGGGAAAGGTAAAGTTGGTGGACCACCAAGTATCAAGATTAGAGACAACTTACCCCCACCTCCTTTAAATACTCCATCGGTAAAGTCAACAATTGTAGAAGATCAACCGACAGCTGAGAGTATGGACACAGAGGATAATAATCCTAATCCTGAAGTCCTATATACTGTGAATGTTGATACTCAGAAAATCAACATAGTGGTCGATAAGGATACAACAGATAAATCAAAAAACAAAGAGCAACCGGCAACAGGAAACAAAGAGCAACCGATAGCAGATTCAGAGAAAAAGATGGAATCTGGAACACAAAAATCAACAGAGCTAAAGGCTCCAGAACAGATGCCACCGATAAGAAATGATGTAGGAAAACCAGTGCTTAAAGAGATGGAGACACAAATAGACCTATCAGAGGTCAATACTAGCATGGTCACTTCCACCGGCACCCAATTTGTTGGGTCACCATCAAATGTAACAGAGGTATTGCTCGAATCTATCAAGAAAATAACTGATTATAGCTCACAAGCTTATAAAGCGATAGATGATTCAATTCCAGTTTTGAAATCAATAGCTCCCAATTGTAATATAGCCAATAAAGATTCTTTAGGCTAGTTGGATACACTTTGTAAATATATTTCTGGAAATTTTGAGCAAACAAAGGTAGAAAGAGAAAGAAAAAATAATAAACAAGGCAAAATTCTTGAGATCTAAACTAAGTCCAAGATTGGACTATTTAGCATCTCTGTGGAAGGAAATCTCAGAGGCACTAACACAGGGTAGAAAAACATCGGCAGAGCACTTGCAGCATCTGACTGGTACAGTATACAGAACTGAGATAACAATAAAGGAGAGCAAGAAGTTTATGGATGACATAAACTTAATTTTGGGAGATATTCTTTAGATAATGACTACCCAACTACAAGGTTGAGGTTATGAATTGGTACAACTACAAAATCTACTAACCTTTTTCATTGATGCCAAAGGGGGAGTAGTAGATGAGAAAATTCAAAACACAGGGATCACATGCTCAGGGGGAGCTCTCACATTTTTGTAAACATTTTTTGGATATCTTTTTGAAATTTCTCATGAGTGTTGCCATCAATGTCAAAGGGGGAGATTGTTAGCATATGGACACTCCAATGAGACATTGTGTGTGATTGAAGGTTTTGTCATTGATGGCAACCTTGCAATCCTATGGCACCGGCAAAGAATTACTCAGGCAACCTTGCAATCCTATGGCACCGGCAAAGCATTACTCAGGCAACCTTGCAATCCTATGGCACTGGCAAAGCATTACTCAAACAAGACAGTGCACCAGCATCAATAAGATCAATCTACACCGGCACCGACATAGAAGATGTACACCGGCATAGAAAAGAACATGTATACCGGCACTAAGGCTCACAGCATTTTTGATATGTAATATTTTGTTCATTATTATAAGCCGACTTGGAAAATTGTAAAATGACTCTTGTATATAAAAGAGATCATTGTAGACATTTGTAGGATATAAAAAGGAAGCATAAATAAATTATAAGGCAGACCTAATGTGTGAATTGTAGGACAAGGGTATATGTAAAGAATAGAGCAAGAACTGGTACTGAATCTGGCATTGAAGATGCTATTGTAAAGTAGTACAGAATATTGGATTTGTGTAAATCCTCATTGTAAGTCAGTGTGACTTCTTATTGAGCAGTGAGCTCTAGGTAGTTGGCCTTCCTGCATGTGCAGGCCCCTATTGTAAGTAATATTCTCTTATTGGCCAGTAAGTGAATATTGTGGGTCACAAATCCCACCAAGGTTTTTCCCACACCGGGTTTCCTCATTAAACATCTTGTCTTATGGTGTTCTTTTCATGTGGATGTTTTTGATTTTGTTATTTGCATTAATTCTTGCATACCGGTATACTGTTACTTTATGTTCTGCATATTCAGTTTTAAGAAAATTTCATTACCGTTCAGATACTGATTCACCCCCCTCTCTCAGTATCTGTGGGAACCCTAACATTCTGAAGCCAACTATCATCTATTTTTGCAATCAAATAGTTGCTAACTTTAGGATTGAGATGAAATAGATTACCTCTGGTTTTTATCTCAGTTGCAATCAATTCACCTTTGTTGTCATAGATTTTGCACATTCCATTTCTAAACTCCAGTGGGTATCCTCTATCATTAAGTTGTTGCACACTTAAAAGATTGTGCTTTAGGCCTTCAACCCAATAGATATTGTCAACACTTCTCTTCCCATTAAGAGAAATAACTCCCTTACCTTTAACCATACAGGGTGAGTCATCTCCAAATCTAACAACACCGCCATCAAATTTTCCTCACGGAAAGAAATTTGCTTTGATCACCGGACATGTGATGTGAAGAACTACTATCAATGATCCAATCATTAGAGTTATCCATTTTGGATACTAGTTCCTTCTGATATGATATTTCTTCCTTAATAGCTACAAACACAATATCTTCACTAGCATCATCGTCAGATTCTTCATCAGTTATACCACTGTCAATAGGTACAAGACAATCTCTCTTGCCTTTACCCTTGTACTTCTTAAATTTATCTCTCTTGTATTCATTTTCACCATTAAGGCAATTTTCTACTATATGACCTATCTTGTTGCATGCAAAACATTTTAAAGGTAGCTTACCTCTACATTTACCAGTGCCTCTAGGCAGTCATTTTGCCAACAATGCTTCAAGTTCCACTAAGTTGTCTTCATCTTCAGCATCTTTGTTGGATCTAGATTCATAGCTATGGTCACATCTCTACTTCTTCTCACAGATGGGTTAGAGATAGAAGCTCTGAATGCAGATTCTGATTTCTGTACACTACCACTGTAGCCATTTAGTTCAAAAGCAATAAGTTTGCCAATAATAGAGTTAAGAGTTACCTTTGTCTTGTCAATGGATTTCAACTCCTGAATAGCTGCAACTCGGATAGCATAGATTGGTAGCAGGGCTCTTAGTACTTTACTGATTACTGTGGCATCTTCCACTTTCCCTCCTACACTCTTTATCTCAACAACTATCTGTTTAATCCTTTGACCATACTACTCGATATTCTCACCTTCAGACATTCTCATGTCATCAAAATTTCCTCTTAAACTCTCCTCTTTGGCAATCTCAACATGTTCATCACCGATATAAATCTCTTCAAGTTTTTTCCATACTTCATGTGCAGTTTCAAGACCATGAATATCTACATATTCAGCATCAGACAGGGAACTGATAATAGCCTCTAATGCTTGGTGATTTTCTTGTTGTTCTTTCTTCTTATCATCAGTCAGGATTCTAGTAGGTGTAATATACTTAGTTCCTATATGATCCCAATACTGACTACCAACACTCTTAATGTAAATCTTCATTCTGTCACTCTATATTCTATAGTTATCTTTATTGAACTTTGGACCTTCTTTCTTCATCATGATCTACAAGATCTTTTCCTCAAGCTGTTAGGCTTTTTGATTAAGATGACCTAAGATGCTCTGATACTAGTTGATGGTATGATGAAATAATAAGTATTCGGTAGAATACTGAGAGGGGGGGGTGAATCAGTATATTGAAAAACTGATACAAAGTTCCCAAACTCAAACTAAGTCAAACAAAGTAAACATATCTTAGTCAAGATCAATATTCATAAGAATACTTGACATCAACTAGTTTAACTGTTATGACAACTTTAACAGTAAACAACTTCAATCTTGTAAACATCAACAATGCTTAATCATAACTCAACATATTCATCACTTAATGCTTCTACTTAACATGCCTTATCAAAAGTTAACCAAATCAGCAAATAAGATCACAACCACAAAAGCATTCACCACTTGACACAAATGTTTATACATGGAAAACCCAAATAGGTAAAAACCACGATGATATGAGACTCACAAGGATAGCTATCTAAACTCTTCTAAAGTTCATCCTATTAGGAGCCAAGCCTGTTAAAGCTTTACAATAAGTCCTCTTAAGAACTAATTCCGGTTAGGAATCACTTGGTTAAGGGATTTACAAATATGCCTTGATGAAAAGCACAATACCCTGTTAGGAGTAACCTTGCTGGAGGATTTAAGAATCCAAGCTAATGGACCACCTTGTTAGAGGATTTAATGAGTAGCTAAGCTTGTTAGAGCTTACCCGGTTAAGGGATTTCACTTCTGTTGTAATTTATAGAAAACAATAGGTTTTATTGATCTGTCTAAGGAGAACTACATTTTCTTGATCGGATCCTTCTAAGCTTCAATCTTCCTTTACTCAAAGTGCAGATCCATTCACTGGTTAGAAAGCCACACACTCAACTGGTTTTTGCCAATCTTGCCAACTTTTCCAACACTTCACAAAACAATATCATCGACCTTAAATACAAATCAACTAGGTCGGTAACACAACAAAAACGTAATTCTCATCATCGAGATTACAAACAAGTCGGTATAATCTTGACCATTAGAAATCATGACAATCTCTTCACATACTTCAAGAAAATTCCAACTGCTCCATTATCACTACTTCATCAGACTTTGTAACTCATCACGCACTGTGCATTAAATGCAATCCACTTTGCTCCTTCCCTAGACAAGAAAACAAACGTGCCAAAATAATTTGAACATATCCTCATACAATGATCACATGTGTCTCCATCATTACCGCTTATCAGATAATAAACCAACAAACTTGATCAGTTAGGGTTTAACAGTTGATAGGGTTTACCGGTTACATTACATAGAAAGGTTTAACCCTTTGCACTGGTTCATTGGTTCAACTCACAAACTTTACATATCGATTTACAACATCTTCCACAAAGCTCTTCTTATTAGGTACTAGCCAATATGAAAAACAACAATATCAGCAATAACATGAATACCATTATCGGTTCAATTGACATCGATGACAACATATCATTAATGCAATCTCTATGCAAAATGCCAACAAAATGTTCCCTTGTTGATACTAGTTGTCATCATAATTGTGGGTATTCATTGGCCTTCTCTTGTTTCTCTCTTGTAGATGATTGTGTTGGGTTTGCTCTGGTGTTTCTCTCAGTTGTGAGATGTCAAAATCTATAGGTAGTTTTGCACCCTCTTGAGCAAGTCTTAGAAAATTGGCATTAGCGTTCCCCTTGATAATCTCATCAAAGAGTTTGTTAAATCTGGGTTCATGTGTTTCTCGTTAAATTTCCTCTTGTGTGGGATTATCTCGGTCTTCTCCCCCTACAAATTCTCTATGATGAAAGGGGTTGAGGTCTTATTCCTCTTTCGATTCTTGATGTATTTCATTTTGCTTGCATCTCTAACTTTGAGACCTAGTCTCAGCCATGTTGAATTTTGTGTTTTGGAAATGAAATGAATGAAAAGTGGGTGTTTGATCCCTTCTTATAACTCTAAGATTTGCTGATGATGATGATTGAGTTGGAATATTTGTGGATGAGTGATCTCTTTCACTAAAAATTTAGATGTTAACAAAGTCATCTTTGGGATTGCTTGCTTGGTGTTCCACAAATTGTTAAATGAGGTGTAGTAATGTTTGTGTTCTATAAATCACAAGCTACCTAACTATGAGAGGATGCACTCAAAAGATAATTTTAACCTATCTACGATGCTTAGTAATGCCCCTTAGTTTTGGAATCAATGAGCACTGATTGGGGGGGGGGGGTGAATCGGTGTTCTGCAATAATTAACTTTCTTGAATTGATTCTTTAACCACTTGAAGCAAATGAATAAAAGTAAAGTGTAGAAACTCAATACAAACAAGAACACAACAAAAACACCAAAAATTTTACGTGGAAACCCGGAAAGGGAAAAACCACGGTGGGATTGAGACCCACAATATTAAAATACTATGATCGAGACTATAATAATATTACAAGGGGAATGCACATTCATTCAGGCACACTACCTAGAGCTCACTGCTCAATTACAAGAGAGGGCTACAACCCTCAGAGGAGTCACTATCCTACAAATGATTACTAATAACAACTGAATGTATTAACTAATGAATAGAATCTACAAATGCCAAAGTATGGCTTTTTTTAAGAACAAAGTATCTTTCTTCCACTATTCTAGCACATTGTTTGTTCTGCTTTGCTCTGTAATACATCAGAGCATAAATCTAAAGATAGCGCATGTGAAATTGTGCTCAAACGCTTATACAATCTTTGCACACCAACATCGATCTCGAAAATGATCAAATAGATTGGTCTTATATATTCACATCACTTGATTAGGTCACCAACATGTCGACTCCAAAAACATTTACAAAGCATCAAATAGGTAACAAGAAGTCGGCTCAAGAAATATACCAGAAATGGAAAGCTCACATGGAGGAGGAGTAGGCGGCAATGGAAGAATTCAAATTTTGAATTCTCTACAAGGCAGAAATTCTGGTTCCAATGGAGGTAGCGGCTAGATCGATGGAGTTGGCTAGATGGGGGAGAAGGACAAGCCTTCAGATATTCTGCATGTTGACGGTACTTTGTCTAAAAAGAATGCGAGTCCTAGAAATGCGGCTGGGTGGTCTAGCCCACGTGAAGATTTTTTGGAGAATGGAAAAGAAACTAGAAAGTGGTCAACCCTCTTTGGAACTAGACCATCTGGGAAATCTTCCCCACCTCCTGTCAAGAATATATCAGACTTGACTGGTGGTAAGTTTTCCATCTCTATTCCTGACTCAGTTTGGATCATAACATAAATAGTATGTTAAAATCTCTGGTGGGTAAATTCATGGGACCACACTCAAACATTGAGCTTGTTAGGGCTTATGTTAAACAGAATGGGCTTTGACAGGCAATGTTGAAATTTTGGCTTTGCCCAAAGGCCTTCTCACCTTTTCCTTTTCTTATGAAGAAAAAAAAAAAAGGATCCTCTGTGGTAGTCCAATGTTGGTCAGAAAGACAACTCTGGTCCTCTAGAAATGACACCTGAATCTCTTTTGGTGCAAGTCTTGGTTTGGTTTAAGCTCGCAGGTTTGCCTCTTGAATACTGGGCATAAAGTGTTTTATCAGGTATAGCAAGCACTTTTGGTGAGCTCCTATTAATTGATCCAGTCACAGCCTCAAGAAGCAAGCTCACTCATGCCAGATTTTTGTGTAGGGGTTGCCCACGACGTAGATATGCCTGAGCAGCTAGATATTGTGTCTAAGTTTAGTACTTGGAAATAACTGATCGAATACAAATCCATCCCCTTTTCTTTCTTCCTCTGTAAAAAATTAGGTCACTGGGCTAAACATTTCCCTCTAAAGCCCAAAGGGGATAATAAGCAAGCCAAAACTGGAGTAGTGAGTAGAAAGGCTCCAGAGCAAAAGGTCTGGCATGTCAAAAATATAGAAAATAAGGAAACCGACCCAGCTGAGATTGATTGTTTTGGACCTCTGGGGGAGAACAAGGATGTGGTCTCCTTAGCCTCTATTTCTAAACATAATTTCCCCCAAGATTCTTTGAGGAAGGAATGAATGGAAATAGATAAACTCTTGGGAGGGCAGATGCCAAGAGAGGAAATAATAGATCAGAATGAACCTTCTAAAGAAACTACCCAGATTGTGATTTTTGACACCTTGGCTAGTAAGGAAGCTTCCAATAAAGAGGATCAAAAGGACAAGGATATTAAGGAAGTGGAGCAATATGAGGAAGAGGAGATTACTGGATCACAAGAAGAGAAGGCTGACTCTTCCCTTCTCACAAATAGTTCAGATTTTCAAGAGGCCCAAAACTGTGCTATCTTGGGTCTGAATCTTTTTGATTCAGACAATGCCTCTAAAATAGTTAATAGCTCTTCACATGAATCCAAATCACCTATATGGGGTAATGAAGAGGAGATTTCTAGAATCCTTAGTGATCCTAAAGCAATTTTTGAGAAAGAAGCCGAGTGGAAAATTCCAAAACATAGGAACAAGAAAGGATCCACTCCCTCTGCTACCCAAATAAGGAAGTCTAGTAGAATTGCTCAAGTTGATGTAGGGTTTGTCTCCTCAGCCCCAGGATGACCTTCAAACCACAACATCAGAGATAAGGAGGCTAGAAAAAACATAGCAGAGGGGACTCAGAGGACTTTGAAGGAGTTAGGAATTGGTAAGTGATTATGAAGATTGTTTCTTGGAACATAAGGGGACTTAATAATCCCCACAAGCATGATATTATTAGGAATATGATTAGGGATAGTAAACCTAACATTTTTATTATTCAAGAAACTAAGATGAGTAGAGAAAAGGTTGAAGCTTTGAATTTCTTTAAATCTGGTAGCATATGTGGTGGTAGCTCTGAAAGTGCCTCTGGAGGCATTGAAACAATCTGGAATCTCAATAGTGTTAGAGGTCAAGTTCTTATTCAAGAGAGAAATTTTTCTTGCATTAAATTTGAGCATTTAAAGGATGAAACCTCTTGGGTCCTCACAAATATCTATGCTCCCAATACCTTTAAAGCCAGAAGTAATTTTTGGAAAAAACTTATGGAAATAATGGACAACTTCAAGAACCTTAGTTGGCTGGTCATGGGAAACTTCAATACCCCATTGAAAGAGGAGGAAAAATTTGGTGGATGCCCTTCTCAGTTGGACAGTAGACTGGCCCTCATAGATTTTATAAACACTCAGGCCCTTAATGATGTGGAGATGCATGGTTTCAACTACACTTGGACTAATAGGAGGGCTGGAAATGACCTTATTCAAGTTCACCTTGACAGGGCTCTTATATCTGATGATTGGTTCAGACAATATTTATGCTCTCTATCTGCTCACATTCATGTTGGGTTTGACCACTATCCTATAACTCTTATTTCTGACCCTATAAATAGGAGAAGGCATTTTCCCTTTAGGTTTGAAAAAATGTGGACTTTACATCCAGATCTTACTCATAAAATTCAGGAATGGTGGAACATTCAAGTTGAGGTTACTGCCATGTATAGAGTTGTGAAGAAACTTAAAAGCATAAAAGATAACATAGGGACTTGGAATAAAATCCAGCTTTGGGAATATTTTTGAGGCCAAAGGAAAAATTCAGGTCCAAAACCAGGAGGATGGATTCTCTATTGTGACAATTGCAGAACAAAATGAGATCCTTAAAAGATACCACGATATCATTGCTAAAGAAGAATATTTTTGGAAGCAGAGATCTATATGTATTTGGTTGAAGGAAGGGGATAAGAACACTATATTCTTCCATATGTGGACTATCAAATACAAAGTGGCTAATAGGATCAAAAAATTGATGGTGGACAACGTGGAGCTAGTCAAGGAGGAGGAGATTAGAAATGAGGCAAAAAATTTCTTCTGTGATCTTCTGTGTAGGGATCAGAGCTTGGATGATGATGTTCAAAATTCTTTCCTCCAGAATGAGCTTTGACTTCCATCCCTTCAGACTTGGAGATCAGAAATGTTGTCTTTTCTTTTGAGGGCAATAAAGCTCCTGGATCTAATGGCTTCCCTATGTTCTTCTTCCAAGAGTTTTGGGATATTGTTGGGCAAGATGTCTCCAATGGGGTTAAAGAATATTTTGGGGCAAGACAATTATTGAAAGAAATTAATGGCACCTTCATTGCTTTGATCCCCAAAATTCAAGGAGCTGACTCCATGGATAAGTTTAGGCCTATCAGTTTATGCAACTCTTTCTATAAGATAATTTCCAAGTTCCTCACCTCCAAACTCTTGAATGTCCTTCCATCTTTGATTAGTCATCAGTGGAATGGTTTTGTGGTAGGAAGGAAAACTCTTCATTCCATCATTACTGTCCATGAGAATATCCATTCCCTTATTATGGCCAAGAAGCAGGGTTTAATTCTTAAGCTTGATCTCTCCAAGGCTTATGACCGGGTGGATTGGTCTTTCCTCATGAAGGTTCTCTTGGCTTTTGGATTCTCTAATAGATGTGTAGACCTCTTCAAGCATCTTATCTCCTTTGCCTCCTTTGTTTTTCTTGTTAACGACTCCCCCTCCCCTTTCTTTAAAGCCTCTAGAGGTTGGAGGCAAGGGGATCCCATCTCCCCTATTCTCTTCATCATTATGGTTGAATGCTTTGGCAGGTACCTGGAAAGCATGGTGACCAGAGGTATCTTTAAAGGTATTCAACCCTCTTCTACTAATCACACCTGATCCCACCAGCAATTTGTGGATGACCCCATCATTATGGGTGATTCAAGTATTTCAGAAGCTGGAATTATGAAGGACACCCTATGCAAGTTTGCGTTTGCTTCTGGCCAGCTTATCAATTGGGATAAAAGAGAAGTGTTTTTCATCAACACTCTTGAGAGAAGACAACATAGAATTAGCAGAATTCTAGAATGTCAGATTGTTGATCTCCCTCTTACCTACCTTGGCCTCCCCCTGGGCATCGCTCCCCGTGATTCCTTTTGGAGTTCTTTGGTGGATAAATTTAAGAGAAATCTTGCTGGTTGGAAAGGTTCTCTCTTAAGTCAGGCTGGCAAGTTACAACTTCTTAAAGAACCCCTTCAAAGAATTCCTATTTATGCTCTTAGTCTCTTCAGAATCTCAGTTAAGTTTGTTGATGCTATTGAAAAAATCCAAAAAAAAATTCTTTGGTCTAGGGTTGAGGAAAAGAAGAGAATGGCTTTAGTGTCTTGGGACAAGGTTTGTAGATAGAAAAGAAAGGGTGGTATGGGTCTAAGGAGAATTAGGACTCTCAATGAAGCTCTTTTGTCTAAATAGATATGGAGATTGTTCCACTCTGACAGTGAGTGGTGTGAAATTTAGAAAAGTAAGTATCCTTTCATGTCTTCATCTCTTTTCTCTTTCATCAATTCTGATTTTGGTATCAATGGATCTCACATTTGGAACCATGCTTCTAAGTGTAAAGACAACATCACCAAAGGGGTTAAATGGAGAGTTGGTAATGGTAAGAAAGTTAGATTTTGGGAAGATCCCTAGTTGCTTGACAAGCCTTTTCTAGAAATCCCCGATTGGGCCCCTTTTGTTGCGCCTTGTAAAAGAGTTGTTGGTTCCTTGGTTGAGGGGTACTGGATAGGTATCAAATGGCAGAACATTGAAGGTATAAACCCTGGCCTCATCAATCTCAAGAATCACTTGTTTTCTTATTGGCTGAATAATGAAGAAGATATTCTTATTTAGAAATTTGAACCCAAAGGCAACCTTACTATTTCTTCCATGTATGGAGTGCTGACTCCAGCCCCCTTAGAGAACCCTTTCTAGTCTAAAGCTTGGATTAAGGGTCTTATTCTGAAGATCAATATCTTCTATTGGACTATTCTCCAAAATAAAATTTTTGCACTTGACAACTTGAAGATTAGAGGTTTTAATCTCCCCAATAGGTGTGTTTTGTGTCATGAGGAGGAAGAGTCTGTGGACCATTTGGCTATTCACTGTTCTTTCACTGTCTCTATTTGGGAAATCTTTCTTAAGAATTTTTGTGTGGAATGGGTGTTTCCTAACTCTATTCAAGATTTGTTCCATTCTTGGAGTTACCAATGGTCTAATCCCTCTTTGAGATCTTTGTGGCAGCTCTCTCTCCCTCACATCCTGTGGGGGATTTGGAAAGAAAGGAACAACCACATCTTCAGGGATACTTCTCTCCCCCAGGATCTTGCTTTTTAGAAAATTCAAAGGGCAATAGTGGAGAACCTCAAAATCATTGTAGAACCTTGCAATCCTATCAATTGCTTGGAAGCTCACATCCTCAACTCCTGGAGCTTGAAGAGTGCTGTTAGTATTGATTCTAAACAAAGTAAGAGACTTGAAGCTAAATGGTACTCTCTCCCTCATGGATGGTTCAAAATCAACTTTGATATTATTGTTAAAGGAAATCTTGGACCAACGGAATGTGGTGCACTTCTCAGAGATGAAAATAGCATTTGTAAGGAAATTGTTGTTGTTCCTATAGGTTGCCAAACTAACCACATGGCAGAAGCTATGGCAGCTCTCTAAGGCATCCTTCTGGCTAAAAGGTGGAACTATCCCTACCTCTGGATCGAGAGGGACTCTAATAATATCATTGACTGCCTTAAAGGAATTACTAAGGCCTCATGGACTATCAATAATATCATTAAGGCTGCTAGGGATCTCATTAAAACCTTTGATAAATGTTTTATCTCTCACATTTATCATGAAGCAAATGGCCCCACTGACTAGGTAGCTAACATGGCAGTCACTCATGACAACATGATTACTTGGAAGGGTGAAGAGGATCTCCTCAATGACGCCAGATCAATCATTTTCATGGATCTATATAATTGTACCTCAAAGATTTCAAATGGATTACATAATAATTAATAGCATGACTTGGAGGGCTAATATTAATTATTATTGTGTCAATACCAATAATCATAAGGCGAATGCCACCTTCTCCCATGCTTTCTGGGTTTTTGGGGTTGCTTCAAGAAATTTGTTTTCTATAGATAGCTGCAACTCTCGATTTTCTAGTTTGAGCTATGAAATTATGGGAATTAACAAGCGTCGTTACGAGCCCAGTAATTGTAAGGAATGGAAACAAAAGGAGGAAATCTGGAGTATCTTATAGAAGGGTGGGCTAACTAAGTATATGGAAAGACTCCATGGGAGGGATGCTAAAATCACTAATTTTTTCAGCAAAAATTGGAGGAAGGGCACCCTGAAGATGGGCGATCAAACTATCTCCATTGACAAGGACCTCATTGCTTAGGTGACGGGTCTTCGGAGGGAGGGAAGTAATTTCTACAGGGACAGAAAGCTTAGCAAGGAGGCCATTAAGCAATACCTTGAAACTACTAAGGAGAAGAAGCACCTGGTTAAGCTTAGCAATACCTACTACCCTCCGAGGGATTTTGCTAAGCCTTGGAGGGAGGTTTTGTTTGCTATTATGCGCTACATCACTTTAGATGGAATATTTACCAAAGTTTATGGCTACCATTTTGTGTTACTCAACTATTTCAGGTATGAAGACAAAGTTAACATACACTATTTCCTGATTTGCTCGATGAATGCCACTATCAAATCCCATAGAGATAACCCTAAGGGAGATATTGCTATGCACCAAGGTCTTATTGTTTTAATCTATGATCATATTTAAGCTAATAAAATTGCCCACCCCTAGCTTTCTATCTCTGATTTTGAGGAGGAAGGGTTGGGCTCTGATTTTTCTATGGGTGAGGATTCTGATGGTGATTTGAAAAGTGAGACCGAGGAGAGTCTAGAGGACTTTAAGGTTGAATTTGGTAAGAAAAGAAAATAGGTGAGCATTTAGTCATCCTCTTCTAAGGGAAAGAAAAAAAGAAAAGAGAAGGTCTTCTAGATTCACTCTTCCTCCTCCTCAGAGGTCTTTGAGGACTTTGAAAAGGATGACTCTTCATCCCCTCAGAAGAAGAAACCTAAATCTTCCTTTCAGAAAAGGAAAAAGAAGAAAAGGCAGGGCAATTCTAAGCTGGAGTCGGAGGACAAAGAGTAGAGTAAGGATTTTGATGTGGACCAAAAAGATGAGGAGGAGATTACGGGGGATGGTTTCAGCCAGAGTGTTGGTGGTGATGTTGATCATATTACTAGAGGAGATGTTCCCAAAACTAATCAATCCAAGGCTAGTGAAAAAATCCCCCCCTTCAAACCCTTTTGTTGAGGGTTTGAAGGGGTTTGTGGACACCCTTGACTAGCTCATAAACAACTAGAAGAAAGTTGTGGAGGAAAACAAGAAACTGAGTCATAGGGTTCAAATTTTGGAGACAATCAACATCGGTGAAGGTAAATCCATGGTTGAGTATGTTGATGATTTGGTAAAGACTATTGCCAAAGCTGAAGAGATTAGGGATGCCTTCAACCAAAGGTTTGAGAAAGTGGAGAAGGCCCTAGAGGAAATAAAAAACAATGACACTGCTAGGGACCAGAGAATGGTGGATACTAACAACAAACTCAACAAAATCAATATCGGTCTCAAAAGCATTGCTTAACAAAGCCATAACATTTTGAAGGCCTTAGTTGACAATACTAAAATACTGATCAGTAAGCTAGAGAATGAGAAAGGATCCCTAGAGTAGGAACCTGACATGGAAGGCATTGGAGATGTGCAAGGACCAAGAACGAGGACCAGAGGAAAGAAGAAGGTGAAAAATCCAAACAAGGAAATCGAAGACCTCAAAGTTGCTTCAGCAAATTATGACCTTTTGGTCATCAAGGCTGATGATCTTCTTAAGTGTCTGTAGGTGTTGTTAGTTGACTAGGTCTTTTTTATAGTTTTTTATGCTTTGTTGTTCCTAGTCTTTTGTTGTCCATTCGGTTCACTGGCCTTCTTGCCAGTCTTTTATATGTTGTCATTATGCTGGTCTAGTTGTTCTCTACTTAACTATCTTTTGTTCTTATGTTAAAGGTTTTGGGTCCTTAAAACCTATTTTTCTTATTAATTAGAACAAGAAGTCGGCTCAATCCAATTATAAATGTACACGTGGACCAAAAAAAATTGATTATATGCTTTAGATATATTGGCTCAGCAACCTCAAACTTAGAACCAATCAACAAAATCATCCCAAAGATTCTGCATAACACTCTACACAACTAATCACCCAAATAACCCTATTCTTCTAGAAATGTCAGATATCAGAACTTCAATCTTGCATGAGAATCAATACGGAAGCCTAGGATTGCAAACTAAGTTATTCCAATCATCAAATCAACTACCTCTTCCATCGCAAACAAAAATGTGCACCGAAAATTGAGTTCAACTCAATGTACTTGAACATTGTGTTCCACCTTCTAGACTTAAGCAAAATAGACTTCAAACTTCTGGTAGAATGATTTTGCATATTCCAGATGAAGCTTTTGATCTGAGTTTCTATCAATGACAACCCCTAAATAATCCTCAAGCACTTATTTCTTCTGGTACATTGTCTTTTTCCAACAATCTCCCCCTTTGGCATTGATGGCAACACTTGTTGAAGAATGACATTGTTAAAACCAAAACTGTCATACACTACAAAATTTCAAAACTTCGAGTCTAACAAGCTCCCCTTGAGAATATACATCATCTTTCATTTCCCTCTCTCCCCCTTTGACATCAAAGGAAAAGGTAGGTATCCGCTCAAAATTTTATGTACAAGGGTACACTTGACAACTTACAAAAATTTGAAGATGTCTGCAAAAATAGTCTTTAAGGATTGCAAGTAATCATCCCAACCTTTCTTCAGGTTCTCCAAAATGTTAATGTGAGCACTAAATAGGTATGCATGCATTTCTGCTCCTCTGAGATTTGAAGGTACACTCTTATTTAGTGCATTCAAGGCATCATGTTGACTTCTAAGCAAAGTATCTAACCGGGGAGTGATTAGGTTCCTCAGTTCTCCACTCTACCAACTATTATATTTTTCTCTTAATTTAGGCTCTTGATTTTATCTAGTAGAGACATTACTTGAGCTTCATAGTGATTAGAAAAAATGGCCTGGGGGTATAGGACTGAGATATATCGGCTAGTTGTCCTTCACATTCCTTGATCTTCTTATCAAGCTCTATAGTGAACTTTGGCAATAGAAGACATGACTTATATATTTTTCCTCCTTCATCCAATGCCTCCTAAATGCCCTTTTATTAGCACCCCCAACAATTTTTCATTTATAATGTTCAAGCTTGTGGGTTGCCTTGTGGTATCTTTATTTCTTTTGGGTCTTTTGTACCTTTTCGTTTTGAACCTAAGCCGTTGAACTTAAAAAAAAAAATAGTTCAATAGGTTCAAGGTTCAAGGCGTGTTTTAGGAAAATGTCTTTAGCGGCCTTTATCTCCACTAAAGCAAGCGCATTATTGTAATGCATTTTGAACTTTGAACCCGTGAACCTTTTTTTGGTTCAAGGTTCAAAACATTTTTTTGTGAGTCACGACTATGTAATGTTGCTTAATGAGCAGGTGTCAATATGTTTTAAGTCAGTTTTGAACTTGAACCTTGAACCAATTGTCTTTTTGGTTCAACGGTTCAAAGGTTCAAAGTTCTTTCTTGTTAGTCATGGTTATTGCTCATTCTCGGTATTGTTTTGAGCCGCTAGTTCATGTTCTTCCCGGATGAACTTGAATCATTGAAGTCTTTGTAAGATGGTTCAAGGTTCTTAAGGTTCACTTCAAGCTGATTCTAAGAGTTTGTTAACATTGAAAGAGGCGCGGCAAGAAGGAATATTCCCAACATCTAATAGTTTAAAATTCTAAATTTGGAAAGTAATCATGAGAACATTAACTATTTGTGCAAAAGTGATGGGCAATTAAGGTGTCATATTTTTGATCATTTCATTGTTACTTCACATGCTTAAGTGAATCATTATGAAGCATGTGTGGTTTTCTTGGTATTTTCCTATTTGTTTAAAAAGGGGATATATGAATTCATCTCCATAATTTGTAAGGGTTGAAGCTGCTATAATTGAGTGAATTGGAGGCGCCGAAGGTAAATTCAGCTCTACTTTCCTGAGAAGGTTTCTAGATTCATGATAGTAACGGGTAAGTTCAGATGATTCCCCTATGCTATATTTCTTTACTTATGAGGATTTATCAATATAGGAAGAAAATCTTTAGCTTGTTGGAGTAGAATTCTACCCTGTTTTAGAATTGCTTGATTAAAAGTATAGATAGGCAGTATGAGGCCAGTATTTCTGAAGCTTGGTTAGACTTCATGTTTAGTGAGCATATTACCAGAGCTAGATGATACTTCCTTGGCTCACGCCAATCTAGAGGATTTCCTAGAAAGAACCAAGAACCCTCAAGTTGGTTCAATGATGGAGAAAATAGTGAGAAGTGGTCTCGTTGAAGTAGCGACATTTCCACCTGCCACACCATGTCCAGATTTGGTGATAGCTTGCATGAATATGTATGATGCAGAGAATAGATGAATAAGAACTAGTAATGCTGAGCTGGTAGTTGCTATCAATAGGGAAACATTAATTGGAGCAATGGGAATCCCACATAAGGAATCATATGAGGATTGGTCTATTGTGACCTCATACGCCTTCTTCTCAGAAAAAAAAAGAGTATGTATAGGAGTGTGATTGCAAGAAACTGGCTCCTTAGAGTTCCAAAAGGAGGGTCACGACTGCCAAATCCCTTGACTAGAGAGAAATTCATTACAGAAGTGCGAGACATTATTATACTGCTGAATAGGCTAAAAGGTAACTCACACTCCTTTTACTGGGAAGATTGGATGTATTTTTACATTCAGGTGTTGTTATCCAGTGAAAAATATCTTGATTGGGCCCAGGTAATTGCAAAGAGACTCCATGAAGGTTTGAGTAACTTTGTGGGTATGTCTAGTTTTTATATGTCCTCTTATCTTTTCTACATACTAGCTTGTACTAGAGATTGGCTTGGTTTTCTCAATGAACCATGGGTGGATGGCATGAAGGTGTATGATTACTACCCTTTGTTATAGCAACAGAAACATGTGGAACATATTGCCAAATGGAATGGTTTCTTCGTAGGGAGACTTGCTTTTGGACTTCAGGGTGATGTGAACAAGAGGATGTCAGCTAAAGAAATGGAGTTAATAAGTATATACGACAACTTCTTCATTTAATTTCCTAGGTTCACCTATCTTCGGGTTGGTGGTTTCGAGGGCGAACCATTCAAGCTACCAAGGTATGCCTTCAATAGCTATGTACTTATAGAGGTGACCAGGCAACTAGCTCATATTGATAAAAGGTTGGGGGCAAAAGGCAAATCTGGAGTTGCCTTTCCTATTGAACTTGGATACTACAGTTGTAAGTCAGTATCTTATGCTTTAAATTTGGAATTGGAATTTAAGAGAATGACCCTGCAGCCCTATGTTTCTAGATGTAGGTTTGATAGTAGAGGTTATGCCATGGAAAATCTAAATGTGGATGACCACTTCCATCATGAACCCCAGTTGGAAGTTTACTGGGAGAATTGCAGTGATGAATATGAGGTAAGAAGGAGACTGTGGTCAAGATTTATTCTGCAACGGATAATCACCATGAAGCTTCCTATCAATGTATCTGGAGTTCAGGAGGAAACATGGGAAGATATTCTGGATCCTGAATTCAACAAGGAAGTTCAAGGAAATCCAATCCTTGAGATTGATTGGAATAAAAAGGAAGATGATAATGTTCAAGCTAAAACTTTCAATGTTGTTAGGAGAAATGAGAAGTGGTTGAGAGACCAAAAATTTAAGAAAGGATCGCTCATATCCTCCCATGAACTAAGAGTTGATTCACATACTATGACTCAACTTCCTATTTCTTCCACTAATGAAATTGTTGATGTTGCAGGTGGTTCAAAGATAAGTGTTGAAAAACTCCAACCTATGAGATCAAAAAAGTCACCATTACATTCTACAGCAGCCCGAGTAACTCGGCCAAGGAGCAAGAAAAAGAGTAAAAAGCCAACATTGAGCTAGATTCTTGTGGACCTGGATCCTAGTGAAGAGGTAGAATTAATAATGGATCAAGAGAATTTAGGTGAGCTTGCGGTGCAGGAAATGGACATAGGTAAAGAAACAAATATTGAATTGGATCCCATGAACACTCTGGTTATTGTCAATTCACCAGATATTTAGACAAATCCTGCATCCAAAGAACCTGCAAACACACCGCGATGGTTGGAAGTTGTTGTTGGGAAGAAACAAAGCATGGTTCTAATTGCAATCCCTATAGAAGACATGGTTAGCAAGTGTCTTGGAAAGGTATCCAACCCAAAAAGACTCAAGACACAGATAATGCTTGAGGTGGATGAAGCAACAGGTCATTGGACGACCGAGATAGCCAAGCCTATTCCAGATAAAGATGCAGAAAAATCTACTGAGGATGACTTCACAGTTGAAAAGATTGATTTGGGGGTTTCTTCATGAGTCATTGATGTTAAACATTTGGAGTCTTCCATGAAGAGAATGATTTCTAGAACATGGAAGGATGAGATGGATAAAAGGGAGCTGAAGAAAATTATCACTCAAATGGTTGAGGACATCAATTCCATTCATCATCCAAATCCTCAACCCTTGTCACAGGAGGTAGTATCATTTGACCCCAAATCTCCAGCAAATCAAAAGATGTTGGATCAAGTCCAAAGAAACAGAATGGTCGCGGAGGTGTTTAATAAATGGTTGGATCTTATAATAGAGCAAGGTTCAGACTATATTGTTAGTCTGGCGAAAGTATATGAGAATGTTGTGATTGTGAGCAAAGAACTAGAATTAGAGGTTGTTGCCTAGGAGAAAGAAAGGACCAAATGGGTGGCAGTTCTTGCACATATGAATGATATACAAAAATATGGAGTGATGAAGTTCTTGGCTAAAAAAATTGTGGAAAGTTTGGATGATAATATATTATATTTGTCAAGGAAAACCATGGAGTGGCGTAATTCAATTATCAAATAGGGACACAAAGAATCCACTAAACTGCTAAAAGGATTGACAGATTTAATTGATACAATGCAAAAGGTTCTGAAATGCATTGACATCCAACTTATGAAATATGATGCTAAGACAATTGAGGCTGCCACAGATATGACCAAAATCTTCCAAGAAAGGATACAGTTCATTTGGAAGACAAAATCCTTGACTACGGACGATTTCTCAAAAGTAGCCAGGATTGAGTCAATGCTCGCGGTCTGTTCCGATCATCTGGAAGCACACAAGGCAAGGGTGACACAAGTGAATATGGACAAGGAGGTTTGGAAGCAACGAATCCAACACATTGGACTCCCCTACTTTCAGGTCATCCTGAACTTCTCAATGGTACATTTAGAGTGGCATGGTGTGCGCAGTTCTACAACAAAGCAGGATAGACCAGTAGCTTCCTCTGCCATGGTGGAGTCATGATTAATTAGAGGATGAGCTGTCATCCTTTCTGTGGCTATTATTTTAGTTTCTCTTGTTTTTAGCAAACCGTTTCTTTAACCTCTGATTAAAGTAAAGTTTTAATGATTATGTAACAAACTATGAGTCTGGGGGTTATTTAAGCTAGTAAGTTAGTTTATGTTAAGCCCCTGAAAAACTGTGATTTTTCAAGGAACAAACAATATATGTTTTCTATGAATTTCTTAAAACTGGAATGACTGGTTTAGTAATGAAATGTTATGGTGTGCAGTCTTTGAATCTGTGTGTTTAAGGATTGGTGATCTTTCTTGTGAAATCAGCTAATGTGCATGATATCATTTTGTTATCAGTTATTCCTATGTTTTCTAAATTAATTGTTACCATTATTTGCAAGTAAATTCATTATGGATTGAGTTGTGTTGATCCCCCTTGTCCTGTGAGGCATGAGAGAGAATCAATCAAAGTTCATACTGCTATGCATTTGCTTTTGCTCTAAATTTATTAAATGAACATGTGTGAAAATCAGAGTCCGTGAGCTCTTATTTGATCTTCAAAATATTCTTTTCGTTTTATTTTAAAAGCATTCCTTTGTGATGATAGATGAACGCTAAAGCCTTTCCATGCATTCTGGTTAAAAGTATCTTCATTTCAAAGTTTTTTGAATAAAATTTATTGCAAATCATACAAGGAGCTGCCCTCTAATGCAGAGGATGGATTTTTAATTGACTCATCCAAATGTTGGTTTATTTGTTTCCTTTCATAAAGGGGTGTACAAGAGTCATATGATTATTCAAAGAAATAAAACATTATAATCTAAAGAAAGGGAAAAATTTGTTAACCAACACCTTCACACGGGTAATTATATTGATCCTATCAACTTCAACCATTCTCAAAACTATTCTTAACCACATAGCATTCAAATTCTTCAGTACTTTAACATCTATAGCTTTCTCTAGGGATTCAAAATGAGAGTCCACTAACTTAAGCATACTTCTCAACTTGTCGTAGGGTGGGTCAAGTATGTCTTACTTGAAGGATGGCAAAATTTTCTTAAGAACACTTGTAGCCAGAGATATAAGCTCTTTCTCCTCAGATTGGGACTTCAATAAGTCTTCACTAGCTTTAGCTTTGGCTATTGTTGCAAATTTGAGTGCTTGCACAAGAGATAAGGAATTAATATTGATAGGTCCTTGGATTAGATCTATGTCACTTATAATTTTCTTGCCCTTTTCAGATTCCACAGTGTCTCTTGCCGTTAAAACCTGTTCAACCTTGCCTTCATCCTTATCCTTCCCTCCCACCTCTATATCCTCTCCTTTCTAATTATCAACCTCCTCAGCTTTATTCTTGGATTCAACTGACATCATCAGAGGATTTTGAGTTGCTTCACCTAAATCTGCAATCTTTTGACTGTCATCAATATCATCTACTAGAGTAACAGGTTTAGTTGTCTGTTCATCCAATTTTGCAATTTTTGGTTCATCTCCTATGGATGGCATCCCAAGGAATTCTGGAATAGACTTTTGAACACTTTCCTGAGATTTCTCGAGAACTACATCATACTCATACTTATTAATAATTTCCCTCAAAATTTCTCGTGTCTCCTTGTGCACATCCTCATTCTTGCCAACCATTATTTTATTTACTTTGGTTTTGCTTTTGAATTTTTCTTTATTCTCTTTAAGAATTCTATCAACTTCTATCATTGCAATTACTAAATAGAGTTGCACTAGCTCATATTCCCTTATTCTCTCATCTTCTAATTTAGTAGTTTCTTTTATCAAATCCAAAATATCATTCAAACTTTTAGGAACTTTAGATGCAATCTCTATACGTGCCCTGCTATACTTATTCAAACATACAATTGTAGCTTCTTCTAGAGACCTCTTCCCTTTCTCATCTAATCTATCATAAAATTGGGAACTAAATATGATATTACCTTGTTAAGTTATTACTTTATTCACTTGCTTAAGGGTTATGCCAGATTGTTTAGGTTCAACTCTTGGCTTCTTGATACGCTGACCTTCTCCATAAGGTTGCATCTTGACAACCCTAGCAATAGTAGCACTCTTCTTGACTTCTCTCACCTCTTCATCTGATTCAGTCTCCTCTTCTGTAGTGGCTTCTACATAAACTCTTCCCGGTTTCCCTTTATTCCTCTTCTCAGCTCCATTAGATGGTTTGGATTGAGGCTTTGGTGGTGGAACAATCTTTTGAGCACCGGAGGAAGGTGTTGATTTCCTTGTTTGCATTGGCTTTGGTGAAGGAGTTTCTGGTTTGGTCTTGTTAGGTTTTACAATATCTTCTTCTTTCAAGATTTTCCTATCTTGGGCTCTATGGACTGCCTCCTTTATAATTTCCATATCCTCTACTAGCTGCTCCACTTCTTTCCTCACTCTTCTCTGCATTCCAAGTTTGGTTAATTGAGAGTGCAGGCTCAAGCTTTTCTCTATATATGTCCCAAATCTTTCCTCATATTTGTCTATTGGTTTTCTCAAAAGGTAATAAGCATAAGCATTAAGAGTATCACCATCAACATCATACCCCATGGGAATGATCCAAGTTGTCCTAGGTTCAACAACCTCTATTAAGCATAGATCGGTGTCCACCATGAAGCATATGGTGTCTTCATAGTTTTCAACAATTTCCTTAGGGGTCCTTTCCCTTCTCTGCATCACTCTTTGGAAAGTTTTGAAGTATCCCCACATAATAGCTTTTTGAGCTTGTGCATCTCCTAAACCATCTAGAGTTTCATTTATTTGCACCGCCACTAGCTTGTCATAGGCCCATTGAACTTTACCTAGACTGAGGACCTCATTCATGAAATAGAAGTACAGGTAGATAATCAGGGTACCAAACTTAAATACATGCATTTTGTCATGCTTTGTCTTCTTCAGATTGTTCAAGAGTTCACTCTGGAGCACCCCACATAGATCATACAACTTGTCTTCCTTGAGAATTTGATAGGCAACATAAATGAATGTATCGGATACTGAGTTGTCTTTCCTAGATTGATAGAGCTTATATCTCATTACCAAGGATGCAAACCTAGCATCATATTCAATAATGTCACTGATTGTCATCGATCTCCCATTATGTTTGGAACTGGTTGCCTCCATCATGGTCTAGTTCTTTACATTCCTTAGGCTAGGAACTTCACGAGTTGCATTCAATCATGTTACAACTTTGATTGTTGACTTTGTGATCTTGTGCATCTTGTCAATACATATGAATTCACCATGAACTCTGCTCAGAATGTATCTAGCCCATTTGGGTTCATCAAAAACTAAAAATTTCATCATTTCAGCATTCCCGAGTTCTTCAAAGTTGTAATGTATGTAAGCCCTAATATCTTCAATATGCAAAACACCATATGCAATGAATGAAAATGCTCCTTTTGGATCATCTTCCATTGATTTATATGGGTGTTCTTAAACTTAGGTCTTGCCCTATCAGTTATGTTAATAACCAGTGGAGTCGCCACACCAAATGATGCCATTGTCAAATTTTAGGTTATAAACAGAGAGGGTTATCAAACGTTGAAAATACCTTTTAGTCTCCAACCAGATGCAAGAAATATTCATTGAATATCTTCAAATCTCTGGGTTCATTGCACAATCTTCTTTGCCAATCTCTCCTTCTTTTCACTTCGAACACAATGTGAGAAATGAGAGTTAAATCTCCCTTTTTATCCACTACATACCTAACTTTTAGGTATAATAAATGTTCAACCCTAACTCATTTGGATCCTCTATATCTCATGAATATTATTCTAGAGCCTCAAATCTACATGAAGTCTTCCGTACATCCTTTAGGATCGATTGTACAATCATTCACAACAATCTACAACGTATCATAGCCAGTTATAGATTTCAGACAGGGGTTTTTTAGGATTTGCATGAAAAGCTTCTCCCTAAGGCCAAGTGCCTTAGTTATCGGATGAGATTCTAGCACTGAAATTAGGTGCAGACCCATTCACTATATCTGAATCTCCCTTTTTGAACCATTTCTTCTTGTACTTCTCTCTAATCTCTTCAACCTTCACTTTCCCCATATCGTCTGACTTGTTCTTGTCTATTAGAGCATTCTTGTTCATATTCTTGCTTCTGCAGAATTTTATAATGTGATTGGATTTGTTGCAAGCATAGAAAACACTGTTGTTTCTATGATTAGGCCTAGAACTACCTTGATTTCCCCTCAACCTACATTGATTAGCAATATGATCAAATCTTCCACAAGCATAGCATGTCATATTTCCCCTATTTTCCATACTTCTACATTCATTTGACTTATGACCATATTTATTGCAATTGAAACATTTTCCGGAGAATTATGAACTATTTTGATTTGTCCTATTTCTACATTGACATGTCATATGACCAAATTTATTGCAAACAAATCATTTACCATTGAATTTATAATCATTAGGTTGTCTTACCAAAGATCTCTTGTTCTTTTGATGATAAGGTTTAGCATTGCTTTGACTAGATTTGGAGCTTTCTCCTTTCTCATATCCAAGTCCTCCCATATCACCTTTACTCTTCTGACTTTGTAGCATCTCATCTAGCTTGGCTGAGCTAGCATTGAATTTTTATTTATACTCATTAGCAGTGGTAAGTTCATCTCCCAGAATTATGATCTGTCTTTCAAGCTCTTGCTCATTATTCTTGGAGTGTATCAATTCAAGCTTTAGCAGGTCATTTTCATGATTTAGTCTAAAACATTCATCGGATCTATCCTTTAAAGAATGAGTCAAACTTTCCTCATTCTTCTTCCCATCTTCAATCTCTTTTGTCAGCTTCATCACAATGAATTGCATTTCATTCTTCAAGACTACCTTATCTTTAGCAAGTTTTTCACATTCATTTTTCTTGCCTTTTAAGGTTTGATTATCAATGCGTTGGTCTTCTTTCTCCTTGAGTTTTTTCATAAGCTCCTTTCTCTTCTCTCTAGATGTATTCACTTTTTCCTTCAATGATTCAATGAAATCTTCAGCATCGTTCAGATTTCTTCTTAGGCTATTTGCTTATTTTCTTGTTGTATCCAGATCTTCAAGTGCCACAGTGAGTTGTTTCTGTAAACCAGAGTCCATCGATTCAATATCCTGGATCTTCTTCAAGTTGTTAGGGTTCCTCAGAGGAACTAGGCTTTGGTACCAATTGTTGGAATCAATGAACACTAAGAGGCGGGGTGAATCAATGTTCTACAATATTTAACTTTCTTGAACTGATTCTTAAACCACTTGAAGCAAATGAATAAAAGTAAAGTGCATAAACTCAATAGAAACAAGCACACAACCATAATTTTTACATGGAAACCAAAAAAGGGAAAAACCAAGGTGGGTTGAGACCCACAATATTAAAATACTGTGAACATGAGTATAATAATATTACAAGGGGAATGCACATGTATTCAAGAATATTGCCTAGAGCTCACTGTTCAATTACAAGAGAGGGATAAAACCCCCAGAGGACTCACTATCCTAAAAATGATTACAAATAACAACTGAATGTTTGAAATGATGAATAGCATCTAAAAATGCCAAAGTATAGTTCTGGTTAAGCACAAAGTATCTTCCGTCCACTGTTCTAGCACATTGATCTATTCTGCTCTACTTTGTTATACACCATAGCATAAATGCAAAGATAGCGCATGTGAAACTATGTTCGGATGTTCATACAATATTCTCACACCAACATCGATCTCCAAAATGATCAAATAGATCGGTCTTATATATCAGCATCTCTTGATTAGGTCACCAACATGTTGACTCTAAAAAACATTTATAAAACACGAAACATGTAACAAGAAGTCGGCTCAATCCAATTACAAATGCACATGTGCACCAAAAAAAATTGATTATATGCTTCACATATGCTAGCTCAATAACCTCAAACTTGGAACCAATCAACAAAATCATCCCAAAGATTCTACATAACATGCTACACAACTAATCACCCAAATAACCATGATTTTTCTAAAATGTCGGATACCAGATCTTCAATCTTGCACGAGAATCAATACTGAAGGTTAGGATTGGGAATAAGCTATTCCAATCTTCAAATCAAATACCTATTCCACTGCAAACATAAATGTGCACCCAAAATTGAGTACAACTCAGTGTACTCGAACACTATTTTCCACCTTCCAAACTTCAAACTTCTGGTAGAATGATTCTAATGTTGGCAATATTGCATTATAACAGACAATGAAAGATTGTTGGCATTTCTTAAGGATATTGAGAAGGTTGTTGATGATTATGGATATAACTGATTAAAGATGTTTTACTATCTTGATATTATTATTTTGTCATTGATGTCAAGAAATTGATTTTCTAATTCAGTATGATGTTGCCATATCTTGAGAAGTATGATATGAAGATTATAAAGATGTCGGTAAAAGATATAGGAAAGAATATGATGAATAAGGGGATGAATAAGGTATTCAATGGGAAACTACTACCGAGTCAGACAATGATGAGATCATGATGTTTTAGATTGTTTTAACATCATACATATGTTGTAAATTGTAAAGATTAATACTATACTATGTTATCAAGCAAAGAACCTAGTTGGTAAACCCTAAGGCTATCACTATCGGTTAATGAAGGCGAAATGTCTACCGAGTGGAGTTTAGTATTCACTGAGTTGTTACTGAGTTGTAACGAAGCTATAACAGAATGCATTAAATGTTTACATGTGCTATTTAATGAAGGAAGCTGATGAGCTGGAGTGGATCAAATGATTGGTGAGCTGTGGAAGAAGTTTGTTAACGAATCTAAGGCAATGGAAAGTCGGCATGAAGATCTACAGCTCAGATTGAACCGCAATACCCTGGCACAAGTTCCAAGACTATTATGCAAGTTCCAAGGTGGGGTAAAACATTTTCAGATCGAAAGATGCATTGAACCTAGACAAGATTAAAGATCTGATGGCTATGATTGATCATGGGAAATGTGATCAAGGAGATTAAGCAGTTACCTAATTGTTTATAAATAGGAAATTGTTGATAAACAATGCATGTGGGCAAGTGTATGCACAGGGATGCTACATAGTGATTACCGAGCACAGAAGCTTGAAGACCTGTTAGAATAACAGAGTATAGAAGCCCAACAGATAGACAAGATTAGTTCTATGTCTAGATTGTATTGAACAAATAGGAATCTGCTTTAGCATTTTAGATGTGAAGTTGCAGATAGATTTTTATTACTATTATTTTGTGAAAGTGATAGAAAATCTCTTAACCGAGTGGAGTTAATAGTCTTATATGTAAACCCTCTAGCAAGGTGACATTCTGATTGAGTGTTTGAAATCCTTTAACAACCTGGTCACTTCTAACAAAGTGAAGATCCTAACAGATCTGAGGGAAATCCCTTAACTGGGTCGCATCTAGCAATGTGTTTGTAATCTTTAACAAGATTTGCTTTTAACCGAGCATACTCTAGAAGAGTATATTTCTTAGTGGGTCCAAAATCCCACAGTGGTTTTTCCCTATTTGGGTTTCCATGTTAAATCTGGTGTTATGAGGTTTATATTGTTCATATGCTTTTGAGTTTGCATGTTTAACAGTTTTGGTTATATTACTGATACATATGTTACCGAGGTTGAATCTGATGTTTTTATGGATGATTAAGTTTGTATGATTCACCACCCCCTCTCATCTTGTTGGCTATTGGATCTGTACTTATATTAAGTATCAAAACTATCAATTGGTATCAGAGCTTTGGACTCCGGAAGGAAAGTTTAAAGGCACTTGAGTTAAAGATCCAAAGATGTATAAGAGGGATGCACTGAAGCTGAACAAGTCAAGTTTCTCTACATGGCAGAAAAGGATGAAGCTACATCTATCAGGAGTTGGAGAATATGTTGTATACTATCAAGAGAATGATTTTGTTACACCGAGCACCTATCCATTGACTATGGAAGAGATAAAGGCGAAGCAAGAACATATTCAAGTAATGATTGAAATAACATCTGCATTGATCGATTCAGAGCTTAATGATCTAGAAGGCTACAATGATGCAAAGGCAATGTGGGATAAGCTCATATCAGTATATGGAGGAGATGAACATGTTCAAAGAGAAAAAGTAGATAGTCTGAGAGGACAACTTGAATCTATGAGGATGAATGAAGGTGAGAACATAACTCCATATAGCACAAGACTAAAGGAGATAGTCAATCAAATCAAAGGAGCAGGTGGAACTATTGAAGAAAAGGATATAACAAGTAAGTTGTTTAGAACCCTTCTACCAGCTTATGCAATCCGAGTCTCTGCAATCAATGAATTGAGGTTTGTACCTAATATGCCAATTTCTTTGGATGCTACTATTGGTAAGCTACATGCATTTGAGTTAAGTAATTTTGATAACAGTGGATCTTCGGTAAATTAAGTTGAATCTGCATTTAGTTCTTTTCATCTTGATGAATCTAATGATTACAATGAAAGAAAGTATAAGTACTCTGAAGGAGATCACAGTGGAGCAAGTGAAAGATTTCAGAAGAACATGGAAGAAGTACACAAACTATATGAGGAAATTAGAAAGCAAGAAGAGTTTGAAGCACTATTAGCCAAAAGGTTACCGAGAGGCAAAGGTAAGTACAAAGAAAAACTACCTTTGAAATGTTTCAATTGTGATAAGATAGGACATATGGCTTTTAACTATCCTGACAAAGATTTTACTAAAAAGAGAGATTACCGAGATGACAGATAGAAAGATAATCATTACAGAGGACACCGAGACTTCAGAAGAAGAGATAGAAAGACATGCTTAATAGCTGATGAGGAATCTAACAATGATAAATCGGATGAGACTAATACAGAGGAAGTAGTTTATGTGGCTATCAAGGATGGATCAGATGAAGAAAGGTATGAAGAAAAAGCCCTAATATCTCACATAAACACTAATGATTCTTGGATTATAGATAGTGGATGCTCACATCATATGATAGGAGATAAACACAATTTTTTTATGTTAGATGATTATGATGGAGGCTATGTTAGATTTGGTAATGATGCACCATGTCTGGTAAGAGGTAAAGGATTTATAACACTTCTTGATAATGCAAGATGCAATTATGTTTATTGGGTTGAAGGTTTGAAATACAATTCGTTGAGTGTAGCACAGCTAAACAACACAGGTTACCGAATAGAATTTCAGAAAGGAATTGTCAAAGTTCATGACAAGAATGGAAAGTTAGCTACTACCGAGACACAAACAAAAGGTAATACATTTCACCTTGACTCAACTCGGAATAAGTGTTTGCATGCAAAGATTGATGATACCTGGTTATGGTATAAAATGTTTTTTCATGTAAATTTTGATAATCTGATCAAAATAAGTAAGAAGCACAAAGTAAGAGGCCTACCGAGTCTTGAAAAACCTGAGAGTGCTATGTGCCGAGGATGCCAGATGGGTAAGATGACAAGATCAAGCTTTACAAGTAAGTCTTACACTTCTAAGGGAATTTTAGATCTAGTGCACACTGATCTTTGTGGTCCTATGAAATTTCAAAATTATTATGGTGATAAGTATTTCATATTATTTGTGGATGACTATTCAAGGATGATGTTAGTAATGTTTTTAAAGGAAAAATCAGAAGCTTTTCAAATGTTTAAATGCTACAAGGCAAGATTTGAAAATGAAACAGGAAGACAACTGAAATGTCTTAGATCAGATAGCGGAGGAGAGTTCACATTTGATGAATTCAACTTATTCTGCAATGATCATGGTATTAAAAGACAAGTCTCTACACCGAGAACTCCATAGCAGAATGGAATAGCTGAGAGAAGAAACAGATCTATTGTGGATTGTGCTAGAACACTGATGATTGAAAAGAAGGTGCCACAAACATTTTGGAGAGAAGCAATGAGCACAGCTGTTTACACCTTGAACCGAGTTCAATTGAAGAAAGGTACTTTGAAGACACCATATGAAATCTGGTATGATAAGAAACCTAATGTTAGTTATTTTAAAATCTTTGGAAGTAGATGCTATGTTCATAAAGATGATAGAAATGGCAAGTTTGATCAGAAAAGTGAAGAAGGAACATTTCTAGGTTATTCTTCCAAAAGCAAAGCATTTAAATGTCTGATCAAATCATCTAACAAAATAGTAGAAAGTGCAAATGTGAAAATTCATGAATTTGCAGAAAGAAATGATGAAGGAAATTCCAAGGAACCAGAAGACTATGATGAAATTGTCTATGTTCAACCGAGAAGTCCTACCGAGAAGACTGGTGAAGAAAATGAAGAAAATATCCAGTTACCGAGTGATGAAGAAGATCATACAGAGCCTACCAAGCCTATATTAGCCAAGTATGTCAGAAGACATCATGCACCAAGTCAGATTATAGGAGATAAGGATGATCCAGTGACGACAAGGAACAAACTGAGATAGAACACATGTTTGATATCTAAATTTGAACCGAGAATAGTGAAAGAGGCATTTAACTGTGATGATTGGGTAAATGCTATGACAGAAGAGATTGATCAAATCAAGAAGAATGACACATGGACACTAATCCCAAGACTGAAGGACAAAAATGTAATTTGTATAAAGTGGATTTTTAAAAACAAGCTAAATGAAAAAGGAGAAGTCATTCAAAACAAAGCAAGACTAGTTTGCAAAGGTTATGCTCAAGAAGAAGGAATTGATTATGGTGAAACTTTTGCACCTGTTGCTAGACTTGAAGGAGTAAGAACATTGTTGGCCTATGCTTCTTTCAAGAAATTCAAGGTATATCAAATGGATGTCAAATCTACATTTCTGAATGGAATATTAGAAGAAGAAGTTTTCATTGAACAACCTGAAGGATTTGTTGAAGACAATAATAAAGATTAGGTATGTAAATTGAACAGAGCTTTATATGGTTTGAAACAAGCACCAAGAGCATGGTATGAAATATTGCACTCTTATTTGATTAAGATTGGTTTTATAAGGACAAGTGAGAACAACAACATGTACATGAAGAATGATGAAAATGGAATACTGATCTCAGCCATATTTGTTGATGATATTATATTTTGTGGAAATGACTCTTTATGCAAGAACTTTGGAAATGAAATGAGAAAAGAATTTGAGATGTCATTAATCAGTGAGATAAAGTATTTTATAGGTTTATAGATACTGCAAATGAAAAATGAGATTTTCATTACTCAATCCAAGTACATAAAGGAAATCTTGAAGAAATTTGGAATGGAGGGTTCAAAACCAGTAAGTACTCCTATGACTACCAACTGTAAATTATCAAAGAATGATGAATCTGCATCTATTGATGAGACACTCTACCGATCCATGATTGGAAAACTACAATATGTTGTTCAATGCAGACTAGACATAGCACATGCTGTAGGTATAGTTGCAAGATTCTCTGCAGATCCTAAGGAAACACACATGACAACAATCAAAAGAATTTTTAGATACTTGAAAGGCACAGAGGATTATGGCTTACTATATCAGAAAGGAAATGATTTTGATTTAAAAGTTTATACTGATGCTGATTGGGTAGGCAACATTGATGACAGAAAAAGCACAAGTGGAGGAGCTTTCTTTTTAGGAGAAAGACTAGTGAGTTGGCTTAGCAAGAAACAAGGATGTGTTTCACAGTCAACAACAGAAGCTGAATACATTGCTGTAGCATTGAATTGTACCAACATTGCATGGATCAAACAACTGTTGGAAGGTATAAATGAGAAAGTTACTGAGCCAGTAACTATATTCTGTGATAATACTAGTGCCATTAATATTTCAAAGAATCCTGTTATGCACTCTAAGACAAAGCACATATCTATCAAATATCATTATCTTAGAGAAGAAGCTCAAGAGAAGAAAGTGGTGTTGGAGTATGTTAGCACAAAGGAGAAAATAGCAGATATCTTCACCAAACCACTACCAAGGGACACTTTTGAATATCTCAAAAGTAAGTTAGGGGTCCTACCCCTATCTTCTACTCACTGACCGAGTTCGGTGAAAGCATCAATCCGATAACTCTAATGAATATCTTTTGGGAGTTGATGTTGATTTATACACTTCAGGATGTTTTCTAAAGGTGTACAGGAAATAATACAGGAAATATTACAGGGAACAGGAATTGAAGACAAATGCTCTGACCGAGACTCAGTTGATACACAACAGCCAGAAATCACTTCTTTCAGAAAGAAATTATGTTTTAGTTCTTTACTCTTTTTTTTTTGGCATTGTTGTCAAAGGGGGAGAAGACCTACAAAGGGAGAGAAGACTACTATAAAGGAGAGAAGATTGAGAGAAGACCTATTAGGGGAGAAGACTAAGAGAAAACTGGGCAGACTACTGATTGGGAAGAAGACTAAAGAAATGAGGAGAAGTCTAATGTATGGGGGAGAGCATTTCAGCATTTTAGAATCACAACAATCCAAATCTATTAAGGTCAAATCAATTGGTTTTGCCATCAATGCCAAAGGGGGAGATTGTTGGCAATATTGCATTATAACAAACAATGAAAGATTGTTGGCATTTCTTAAGGATATTGAGAAGGTTGTTGATGATTATGGATATAACTGATTAAAGATGTTTTACTATCTTGATATTATTATTTTGTCATTGATGTCAAGAAATTGATTTTCTAATTCAATATGATGTTGCCATATCTTGAGAAGTATGATATGAAGATTATAAAGATGTTGGTAAAAGACACAGGAAAGAATATGATGAATAAGGGCATGAATAAGGTATTCAATGGGCAACTACTACCGAGTCAGACAATGATGAGATCATGATGTTTTAGATTGTTTTAACATCATACATATGTTGTAAATTGTAAAGGTTAATACTATACTATGTTATCAAGAAAAGAACCTAGTTGGTAAACCCTAAGGTTATCGCTATCGATTAATGAAGGTGGAATGTCTACCGAGTGGAGTTTACTATTCACCGAGTTGTTACTAAGTTGTAACCGAGCTATAACAGAATGCATTAAATGTTTACATGCGGTATTTAATGAAGGAAGCTGATGAGCTAGAGTGGATCAAATGATTGGTGATCCGTGGAAGAAGTTTGTTAACAAATCTAAGGCAATGGAAAGTTGGCATGAAGATGTACAGCTCAAATTGAACCGTAATACCCTAGCACAAGTTCCAAGACTATTATGCAAGTTCCAAGGTGGGGTAAAATGTTTTTAGATAAAAAGATGCATTGAACCTGGACAAGATTAAAGATCTGTTGGCTATGATTGATCATGGGAAATGTGATCAAGGAGATTAAGCGGTTACCTAATTGTTTATAAATAGGAAACTGTTGATAAACAATGCATGCGGGCAAGTGTATGCACAGGGATGCTACATAGTGATTACCGAGCACAGAAGCTTGAAGACTTGTTAGAATAACAGAGTATAGAAGCCCAACAGATAGACAAGATTATTTCTATGTCTAGATTGTATTGAACAAATAGGAATCTGCTTTAGCATTTTAGATGTGAAGTTGCAGATAGATTTTTATAGCTGTTATTTTGTGAAAGTGATAGAAAATCTCTTAACCGAGTGGACTTAACAGTCTTATATGTAAACCCTCTAGCAAGGTGACATTCTGATTGAGTGTTTGAAATCCTTTAACAAGGTCACTTCTAACAAAGTGAAGATCCTAACAGATCTGAGGGAAATCCCTTAACCGGGTCACATCTAGCAATGTGTTTGTAATCTTTAACAGGATTTGCTTTTAACCGAGCATACTCTAGAAGAGTATATTTCTTAGTGGGTCCGAAATCCCATAGTGGTTTTTCCCTATTTGGGTTTCCATGTTAAATCTGGTGTTATGAGGTTTATATTGTTCATATGCTTTTGAGTTTGCATGTTTAACAATTTTGGTTATATTACTGATATATATGTTACCGAGGTTGAATCTGATGTTTTTATGGATGATTAAGTTTGTATGATTCACCGCCCCCCTCTCATCTTGTTGGCTATCATATCTGTACTTATATTAAGTATTAGAACTATCATCTAAATATTCCAGATGAAGCTTTTCATCTAAGTTTCCATCAATGACAACCCCTAAACAATCCTCAAGCACTTATTTCTTTCGGTACAGTGTATTTTCCCAACACTTAGGATGATGGATCCTATAATGTAGAAATACACTTAGAGAGTATATTTGATGTTGGTGTGATGAGCAATATCCGAAATAACTAAGGAAAAGACTTCTTTGTGTTGAGAGTTGAATGGAATTTTGATGTTTCAATTGTGAGTTTTGAAATGAGTGTAAAACTTTGAATTATGAGTTTGATGATTGATTTTGAATGATTTGAGTGAAAAATGTGGATGGTGTGTGTTTAGAATGACTCAACAAAATGATGAAAAAAGAGGAAATGTGGAAACTTAGAATCTCTAAAATTGATTGCGGGTTGTGGGATGTATGATGGAGGAATGTATTGACTGTGATTCTGAGTATATGATAAAGTGATGGGTTGGTGCTTGGGATAGGCTAGCCTAGTCTATGCTCTTGGATCCTTTCCTTGGATCACCTAGTGTTCTCCTGACACCCGAGGGTCTCTAGGACTCCTTTTTCTTGAGGCATCCCTAGACCTTTCCCAATCCACCCACCAATGAGTTTCTATGTTGCTCCTAAGGTCTCACCTACTCATGAGACTCAAAACCCCTTACTATGGCTAATAAGGGCTACGCTTGTTCCACACCTTCCAAGGTCTTAGCAAGGTTAAATCAGGTCTTAAACCATGTTTTACATCCCTCCATGTGCCCCCAAGAAGTTGCTACATTCATCCTTTCTACCGATTTCAGTGTTTTGTGTTTTTGCTTACAAAACAAGGCTATAAGGATTAGGACCAATTAGGCCTCCTACCCGGTCGTTTAGGGATTTCTCTCACAAACGATGCATACACAATCTAAACTCCCAAAATAGACTACCATTCAATTGGAAAGGGCTCAAGGATTTTCTAGGTTTTGGGCCTCCAAGTGGCCGTACAGTGCCTTGGGCAAATTTTGGGGTTTTTAAGGGTTTTGTGAGGGTTTTGTGGTCTGCTTGGGTCACAGTGAGTTTTTTTTGTTTTATCCACTTTGTCTAGATTGGTGGAGGCTCCTCCTTCACACCAATGATTCTTCAAACACTCCTCTACACCTCCTCTAAAGGGTGTACTTTCCTCTATCCAACCTTGCTCTCCAAGACCTCTGCAACTTAACCTCTCCTAGTTGGGCATTGTTCAGTCTTGCCTAGGATTGGGTCTCTTGATGGCCTCCCTGCATTTTGAAGGGCCCTGCTTGTTTTTTAGTATGGTACAAGGTCTGCACTCTCATTCCCCATGGTTTCATGGTGGTTCCACAACCGGGAATGGAGTTATGCATCCATTTACGCAATCCTGTCCAAAACTGGACAGTAAGAAGACAATTTACAAACTATTTACAAACACACTCAATCTGCAAATAAACACCTAAAATAATTGCTTTAAATGAAATTATTTACACCATGAAAGACATTCCACATAGGTTTGGACATATCTCAATCCATTAACTTGCTTGGTTGCTTCATTCAAACTGACTAGTAACAGTTTTATAGTCTCAATTTGGTCTTTTTGCTAGGGTCGTACAATGTCTAACATCCAACCCATTAATTTAGGGTTTTCAAATACTTATACTACCCATACCTCATTCGGTGTGACAAAATTAGGGCTCTCCACACACAAAAAGGGTCTATGACCATTTTGGGTGGAAAAGTTGCTTGACAACTTTTAAAAGTTGTCATGCAACTTTTGCATCTTTTGAGCAACTTTGCCATTGTTGCTTTTCATGACTCCTAAGCCTATTTTGGGCTATCCTAAGGACATCAACATGCCAACAAGGCCTAACACACATTCTAGGCACACTCAACCTCTCTTTCACAAGAAATCACAACAAAAACACTAAGGACCTGAAACTAGGACCTAGTCTAGCACACATGAGCTCATGGCTCTTATTCATGTACAATGGCTTCTAAAGAAGCATAACACCAAAAAAACAAGAAGGAGGGAGAGCTTGAAAGGGTGCTCCTACACCATACTCCCCCTCTGCACACAACTAAGAAATAGAAGAAAAGATGTGACCTGGGTCTATTCCAAGTGTCCTGAACCTGCTCTCCTCCACCCATGTAGCTTAAGATACTGGTTGATCCACCCATTTCACTAAGTGATCCATGTAGACTTGGTGTCTAGTGGACTTCTTCACCCTTGATTCCAAGAACTCCTCTGCTTTAGGCTTCTTCACTTGTGGTAAGACATTAACATCAAGGTCCTGGAGTACCTTGGCTTGGTTCTCAGTCTGCCCTGCTATCTCTCCCTTGTACATTACCAAATCAGCAACATTAAAGACTAGTGAAATGGCTAAGTCTTAAGGTAAATCAACCTTATAGGTGTTCTCACCATATTTTGCCAAAATTTGACAAGGTCCTACTCTCTTCATCTGTAGTTTGGTAGGCTTACCACTTTGCATCCTGACTTTGCTCAAATGTACCATCACATAGTCACCCACCTTGAATTGAACTTCTTTCCTTGTCTCATCCACTTTGGCCTTCAGTTTTATAGTGGATTCAAGGATGGCCTTCTTAACTTTCTCTTGAATTTCCTTGATGATTTGAGTGAAGTCCTTTGCTTTCCCGCTCTTCATCTCCAAAGTACTAAGGTCTCTCAACTCACATACTCCCCTTGGATGTCTGCCATACACAACCTCAAAAGGGCTTCTACCAGTGGTCCTATTCACACTGTCATTATATGCATACTCTTCTTGAGGAATGACTAGGTCCCATGTCTGACCATATTGCTTAGTTAGACACCTCAACAAATTGCCTAACACCCTATTGATGAATTCAGTTTGACCATATGTTTGTGGATGGTAAGCTGAGCTAAATGACAAGTTAGTTCCTAGTCTCCTCCATAATGTTTGCAAAAAATGACCCATGAACTTGTTGTCCCTATCTGAAACAATGCTTAAAGGGAGTCCATGAATCCTAACAATCTCTTTGAAGAAGAGATGTGCAACATAGCTAGCATCATGTGTAGTCTTACATGGTATGAAATGACTCATCTTGGAAAATCTATCTACTACTACATAGATGCCGTCCATACCTTATTTTAGTCTTGGAAAGTCCTACTACAAAGTCCATGCTTATACATTCCCAAGGTCTGTTAGGGACCGGTAATGGTTGATAAAGACCAACATTGCTTGATCCTCCTTTTGCACTTTGACACACTCCACATTGCTCTACATACCTCTTTACATCTCTTGGCAACTTTGGCCAATATTAGTACCTCTGTACTAAATCCAAGGTTTTGTTGACTCCAAAGTGTCCACTTAAATTGCCATTATGTTTTTCTTGGATGAGGTTCTCCCTCATGGATCCTCTAGGTACACACAACTGGTTACCCTTGAACAGGAGACCATTTTGGAGAGTGTAATCTACATACTCACCATGGAAATGGTTCTCAAACTCTTTGCAAACCTTGTAAGTTGATGAGAAGTCTTCATCTCCTTCATAGAGGTCTTTGAAACCTTCTATGCCTATGCTCTGCAACTATAGTTCTCGAACCGTCAACAACTTCCTACTTAAAGCATCTGCCACCTTATTAAGTTTCCCCTTCTTATGCTTGATGGTGAAGGTGAAGGATTGGAGGTATTCCATCCATTTCAGATGTCTATTGTTGAGCTTCTCTTGAGTGTTGATGTAACTCAATGCCTGGTTGTCTGTGAACACTACAAATTCCTTTGGGAGTAGGTAATGCCTCCATTTCTTTAGTGACTGCACTAATGCATACAACTCTAGGTCATAGGCTGAGTACTTCTTCTTTGCTTCATTAAGCTTCTCACTGAAAAATGCCATAGGTCTTCCCTCTTGACTCAATGCACCACCTACTGCAATTCCACTTGCATCACACTCCAAACTGAATAGCTTATCAAACATAGGTAGGAGAAGGATAGGTTTTGTGGCTACTTCCTGTTTCAGCAATTGAAATGCTTTGTCATCCTACTCAGTCCATTTAAACTTAGTTTTAAGGCCTCCTTTGATGGTGTCAAGGACTGGTGCACATATGCCACTGAAGTTCCTCACAAACTTACTATAGAATTGAGCTAATCCATGGAAACTTCTAACCTCAGTCCCTATTTTAGGTGCAGGCCAATTTAAGATTGCCTCCACTTTGCTTGGATCCATCTTCAAGGTTCCTTTAGACACCACAAATCCTAAGTAGACCAGCTCTTGCTTCAAGAAGTCACACTTCTCTAGGTTGATGGATAGCTTCTCCTCATGCAACCTCTCTAAGACTAACCTCAAATTCTCAAGGTGCTCCTCTTTGGTTCTGCTATAGATGAGAATGTCATCTAGGTACACCACCACAAATCTGCTTGTGAAATCCTTCAACACTTCATTCATCAACCTCATGAAGGTGCTTGGAGAATTGGTGAGTCCAAATGGTATCACAAGCCATTCATACAATCCTTTTGTGGTTTTAAAAGTAGTCTTCCACTCATCACCCTCCTTAATTCTTATCTGGTGATAACCACTTTTAAGGTCTAGCTTGGTGAAATACATAGCCCCTCCTAAACGGTCCATTAGCTCCTCTATTCTAGGAATAGGAAACCTATACCTTATGGTAATCCTATTGATTGCTCTTGAGTCAGTGCAAAGTCTCCACTTACCTCCTTTTTTTGATGCTAGCACTACCGGGACTGCACATGGGCTGATGCTCTTCTTAATTAGTCCTTGCTCCAATAACTCCTGCACTTGCCTTGCTACCTCCTTATTCTGATTAGGTGTGAGCTTATATGCAACCTTGTTAGGTAAGGATGCACTGGGAAAAAATTCTATTTGATGACTTATAGACCTTCTTGGTGGGAGTGTTGCAGGTGCTCCATCACTCACTATGTCCTTATACTCTTGCAACATGTGCTTCACCTCCTTGGGTATCTCTGCCTACAACTTGTCTTCTCCCTCCTTTGGCTTCACAAAGATGGCACACTTCACTATCTCCTCCTCATGTAGCAAGTTTAAAAACTCTTTACGGGTAGCCAATAAAACACTAGGTGTTCTTGAAGTTCCCTCTTCATTCTCTGTCAAAGACTGAATCTTGAAGGTCTTGCTGTCCTTCTTAAAGGAAATGGAGTTCTCCTCTCCATCATAGATCACCTTCCTATCAAATTGCCAGGGTCTTCCTAGCAATAAGTGACATGCATCCATAGGTAACACATCACAAAGGATCTTATCCTTATATCCTCCAATAGAAAACTCTACCTAAGTCTGCTCATTGACTAGCACACTTTGCTCATGATTCAACCATGTCACCTTGTATGGGTTAGTGTGGGGTATCCTTGTGAGTTTAAACTTCTTGACTACCTCTTCTAATATGATATTGTCAGTTGAACCTGAATCAACTATCACCTTGCAAACTTTACCAAGAATCTTGCACCTCACCCTGAACAATGCTCTCCTATGCTTAGGTTCATTCTTCTCTGGCTATCTTATCAAGACCCTATTAAACATCATATTTTCTCCAATCTCTGATTCAATATGGTCCAACTTAGGTGTCTTGCTGCTTGAAGAGTCTTCATGTGCATATGCAACCCTCTTTCCACTGTTTGATGATGTAGGCTTGTCAGGGCATCTATATGTCGGGTGTCCCAATTGTCCACAATTGTAACACTTCATTGTTGCAAAATAGGAGTTACCTCTGCCAGTACCTCTACCCCTATTTGGAGAACCTTGTGCACCTCTTCCTCTAGAATGTCCTCCTCTGAGATTGGCTTCACTGCCATGCTTAGTTAACTTGGCTTCTCCTTGGTTCCTTGGCTCATTTGCCTTGCTTTGGTAACCACCTCAGTGATTCACTTGATCTCTACCTCTGCCTCTACCCCTATTACTGGAGTCTCCTTTCCTTTTGTTCCTCTCTTCTACCTTGGCAGCAAGCTGATGACATTTTTGGATAGTAGTAGGAGTCCATAGGCTTATCTCCTCTTGAATGTTCCGCTTTAGGCCGCTTAGATACCTAGCCACCTTAATAGATTCATCTTCTTGGACTTTGGATCTCATACATAGCTTTTGAAACTCCTCTGTGTAGGAGGTCACATCAAGTTCCTTCTACTTCAATCCTTGTCTCTTCTTATGAAGTTGGACTTCATAATCCTCTGGTAAGTAGTTCTCCTTAATCTTACTCACCATAGCTTTCCAATTTGCAATAGGTATCTTTCCCATACTAACTCTTTCTTCTTGTAGGTACTTCCACCATGTCAAAGCTGCTCCCCTTAATCTTGATTTGGCAACTTTAACCTTTTGAGCCTCTGTCACTCCTTCACACTCAAAGTGGTTTTCCATGCCCTCAATCCATTCCATAACAATGTCAATGTCCATTCTTCCACTGAAATGTGGCAATCCTTCAAAGGCTTTGGTGTTCAAGGCCTTAATTGCCTTCACAAAAGGTTCTTCATTGAACAAGGGATCTGGTTCAGGGATAATGTCATCTATGTCTATAGTCTTCTTTCCTTTACCCTTGGTGTCTTCATCCCAAGGTCCTTGTGTCCTCTGATCCACCACTTCCTGTAGTTTATCTCTTATCTCGCTGATAGCTTCTTCAAGGAATCTATTCTTCTCCTTCTATTCTTCCACCTCTCTTGCCAACTCTGCATTAGTGACCATTCTACTCTCCCCTACTGATTCACCAGTATATAGAGACATACACAATCCAACAAGTCTTTAACCTAGCTCTCATACCAATCTGATGGGTTGGTGCTTGGGATAGACTAGCCTAGTGTATGCTCTTGGATCCTTTCCTTGGATCACCTGGTGTTCTCCTCACACCCTAGGGTCTCTAGGACTCCCTTTTCTTGAGGCATCTCCTGACCTTTCCCAATCCACCCACCAATGAGTTGCTATGCTGCTCCTAAGGTCTCACCTACTCATGAGACTCAAAACCCCTTACTATGGCTAATAAGGGCTATGCTTGTTCCACACCTTCCAAGGTCTTAGCAAGGTTAAATCAGGTCTTAAACCATGTTTTACATCCCTCCATGTGCCCCCAAGAAGTTTCTACCTTCATCCTTTCTACCGATTTCACTGTTTTGTGTTTTTGCTTACAAAATAGGACTACGAGGATTAGGACCAATTAGGCCTCCTACCCGGTCCTTTAGGGATTTCTCTCACAAATGATGGATACACAACCCAAACTCCCAAAATAGAATACCATTCAATTGGAAAGGGCTCAAGGATTTTCTAGGTTTTGGGTCTCCAAGTGGCCGTACAGTGCCTTGGGCAAATTTTGGGGTTTTTAAGGGTTTTGTGAGGGTTTTGTGGTCTGCTTGGGTCACAGTGAGTGTTTTGTGTTTTAGCCACTTTTTCTAGATTGGTGGAGGCTCCTCCTTCACACCAATTATTCTTCAAACCCTCCTCTACACCTCCTCCAAAGGGTGTACTTTCCTCTATCCAACCTTGCTCTCCAAGACCTCTGCAACTTCACCTCTCCTAGCCGAGCACTGTTCAGTCTCGCCTAGGATTGGGTCTCTTAATGGCCTCCCTGCATTTTCAAGGGCCTTTCTTGTTTTTTAGTATGGTACAAGGTCTGCACTCTCATTCCCCATTGTTTCATGGTGGTTTGACAATGGGGAATGGAGTTATGCAGCCATTTACACAATCCTATCCAAAACTGGACAGTAAGAAGACAATTTACAAACTATTTACAAACACACTCAATCTGCAAATAAACACCTAAACTAATTGCTTGAAATGAAATTATTTACACCATGAAAGACATTCCACATAGTTTTGGACGTATCTCAATCCATTAACTTGCTAGGTTGCTTCATTCAAACTGACTGGTAACAGTTTTACAGTCACAATCTGGTCTTTTTGCTAGGGCCGTACAATGTCTAACATCCAACCCATTAATTTAGGGTTTGCAAATACTTATACTACCCATACCTTGATCGGTGTACCAAAATTAGGGATCTCCATGCACAACAAGGGTCTATGACCATTTTGGGTGGAAAAGTTGCTTGACAACTTTTAAAAGTTGTCATGCAACTTTTGCATCTTTTGAGAAACTTTGCCATTGTTGCTTTTCATGACTCCTAAGTGTATTTTGGGCTATCCTAAGGAAATAAACATGCCAATAAGGCCTAACACACATTCCAAGCACACTCAACCTCTCCTGCACAAGAAATCACAACAAAAACACTAAGGACCTAAAACTAGGACCTAGTCTAGCACACATGAGCTCATGGCTCTTATTCATGTACAATGGCTTCTAAAGAAACATAACACCAACAAAACAAGGAGGGAGAGATTGAAAGGGTGCTCCTGCACCATAAAGCCATGCTTTGAAAGAAAGCTTGTGATGTGAGGGATTCTAGTTCAAAATCGTAGGTGAAACCGTGGTTAAAATTGTGATAGCGATGGAGGAAGGTGTGATGTTTTGACATAGGCTTATGGTTTTTGTATAAGAAGTTTCTTTTGTTTTTGGATTTTCTTTTCAGTTTGCTTCTTTTTGGTCCATCTATAAATTGATTTCTTGGCGTATTTGAGAGATTTCCAAACATGAAGCATTTGTGGCTTTTGCAAGAATGTTTGAATTTATTTGTTTAGATCATTGTTGGGGTCTAACTTGTTTCAAATGTTTTATTTTGACAAGAAGACACATCAAGCACATAAACACTTATTTTCTTTGTAACTTTGAATTGAATTTGATGAAATGTGTATGTTTTAGGATCTTTTCAAATCCCCTTTGTTTTTTACAAGTTTTGTAATGATCGAATACAAATCAATCAGACTCTTCTATTGTCAAAAAGGTCATTAATAATATCATAGCCCACATCTTGATACTCCATCAGCTTAAACAGCCTTGTCACACCTGAGGGTGTGCCTTTTTTTTGCCTTTTTCTAGAAGTTGAACCAAAGAGAATGGCTTCTCAATTTGATCATTTTCTTGGGAGATATATGGTGAGTATCTTGGGGGCGATTCTTCCCTAGCCTGGCACTATAATATTACAATGTTTGGTTACTAACTTGGCTGGTTTCTACACTTAAGGTTCATAATAAGGGCTCTATTTGGTGTGTTAATGATAAACTCCCTCTAGAGGCTTCCCAACCTTTAGAACAAAGGCTTTACGTATCTGAAGGGTACTGGGAGAAGGCTATCAATGAACACTATCATTGGATATGATTTTCATCACAATCCACATTTGATTATAGTGGGTTGGAATATTCGGTGTTAGTCGTTCCCCACTTAGGTCATTACCCTCTCACCAACCTTATGGGCCCTTCTTAGGAGGGAAAGCTTGCTAATGGATTTAGATTAATTGCAATAAATAAAAGTGAGTCTGGTATTTTCGTCACCCAATTAAGGGGAGAGAATAGGCCTATCACAAGACAAATAAGATATGTTGTTATTTTTATCCCATCATTGCAATGTGATCCAATTGCTACTTGGAGATGTTGCTCCAACAAACATGATGTTCTTTTTAACCAAGATACCAATATTTGAACTTTGGCAAACTTTGAAAAAAAACCTTGCAAGAAAAGAACTTGAATTTTGAAAAAGATGGCTTGTTCTTTTTACCTTGCAAAATGAAGCATGTTTTGTCTTTTTTACCCTTTGTAACAAGAAAATGAAAATTTACTTGTTCTTTTTAATTTGCACCAAAACACAATGTGAGCTATTTGCAAAAAAGAAAGGTTCTTTTGTTGTTCTTTTTAATCTTTTTCAAGAAAGAAAAAGTGAAGTTCTTTTTATAGCACCAAAGTAAATGAAGTTCTTTCTATCTAGCACCAAAAAGATATGTGAAGTTCATTTTAAACCTTGCAAGAAATGAAGTGTGAATTCTTTTTATCCCTTTGTAACAAGAAAATAGAATTTACATGAAACAAACGTAAAATAAAATAATCTAACTCCCTGGAAACCTGCAAGAAAAGTTAGAACCTACAAAACCCTTGAAAGATTACTAAATATTTTGGGCTTACATGCCTAAAATCTTCATTTGTGTTACAATAATTGGCTCTCGGGCTGTTACAAATGCACTACTTTGGTAAAAAGGGAAGCACTAAAACATGACAAAAGCGCTAAAAGAACTATCAGAAGCGCTAAAGTACTACAATTGCGCTAAAAGAACTAATAGAAGCGCTAAAACCTATGGAATGGGAATTTACAAAAGCGCCAAAATGCATAACAAAAGCACTAAAACACATGACAAAAGCACTAAATGAGACCTATGCATGGAAAATCTGCAAGTTTCAAAAAATTTAGTAATTTTTTTAACTTTTTAGTGTTGATTATGGGACACAAGCCCCACAGTGGGCACCAAAATGATGTACATGAAAGGGGACAAGTAAACAAGATCCCAAAGAGTTAGTATTGTTAGTCGCAACCAAAAACCAAATAAGTACAACAAACTCTAAAAAACTTCAAATGCATATCAAAGGAGATGAAAAAGAAAACAAAAGAAGCATAAACAAGTGAAATAAGAGTAAGAAGACTCCGTAAGATGCTCCCATTGTGCTCTTGATAGCTCTCCCTTGTTCTTCTCCTCTCCAAGATCTAAATGCTTGCTTGAGTGTAGCTCTGAATTTTAGCATGTAGCCATGGATGCCAAATGAAGGATTGAATGGTTGGAAATGAACTCCTATTGCTATGCAAATGCACAAATGGAATTGCTATGAGGAAGCTAGATGTGAGTATCTATGCCAACATAATAACAATGCTTAAAAATGCTTCATTCTTTACTTGAAGACGAGGGTTCCTTTTATAGGCAAAATGGTTGATTAAAGAGTCAAGATTGACCTGGCTTATGGAGGGTTGGGATTGCATGAGAGAGGCATGATCCTCAATCCATGCTTTCAAACTTCCACCAATGCAATGGTGAAAAGTGACACCATGAGAAGGCTTGAGAGGAGAGGGAAGAAGCATTAAATGCTTGAGAGGACATGAGGGTAACCTCATGTGGCTGGGTTATTGGATAAAGCTATTATCCAATGGGTAAACTCTTGTGCAAGTTTTACCCATGGTTAGGCCTTGGTTAAAGGGACAAGACCCATGTGGGTTAGTGTGTTGAAGAAGGAAAGCATTTAAGACTCTTTAAGAGTCCTAAATGGGTGAGATGATGGGTTGAGGGTTAATTTGGGATTAGGATTGTGCAAGTGATTAGAGGGGGGGCTAGGCTAAAATGGAATGGTTTAGAAGAATCTAGAAGAAGGGTTAGTGAGCAAGTGGGCTTTGTAGGAGAATACAAGTGGGTGAGGGTAAATAGGGACGTGGCTAAACTGGCATGTTAAGTGCATGCAAAAACTCAATTTTATTGATTTTTTTTTAAATTGAAAAATCAAAGCCACAGCTAATTCCACTAATCATGATCAACAATCTATATTTTTAATAAAAATCAATAACATGCAGGTTTTTGATCCGTACTATGTCGTTTTGGAGCTAGTTTAGCAGCTTTTAATTAAAATAAAATTTATTTATTTCAATTAAATGTGCAACTTGCATTGGATGAGTATTTTAAATAAATATTTATTTATTTAAATATGGATTTTGATTGGGGGATTTTAAATAAATGTTTAATTTATTTAAATGAGAGGAAAGGGGGAAATTAAATAAATTGATAGATTTATTTAATAGTTGGACTATAGTAAGTATCTTAATTTAAATAAATTTATGAAATTTATTTAATTAAAATAGTAGAATAATGTTGGAATGAATTAATTAAATGTAAATTTAATTAATAGAAGAAAATTAGTATATTAAACAAATATTAAATATTTATTTAATTTAGTGGACAAATTTATGTGTCTACATAATCAATTACATAAATTTAGAGGTTTAATTCACAAAAACCCTAATTTATTTTGGTTAATTTGGTTTGTAGATTGCATAATTTTTCAAAACTATTTTTCAGATCTGATTTTGAACATTCATAGTGACACTTAATAGATTTGATTTATTTTCTATTTCACATATGATTACATTGCTTTTCACTTATAATCTATCATAATCATGTGTTGGATAGCAATTTCTTTTACTTCACATTGCTTCTTGTCATTCATAGCACTAACATATTGCATTTTTAGAATTTTCAAATCGCTTCCTATCAATATTTTCAATTTCAAATCTTTTATCTATAATGCATTTTTTTTTATGGTGATATTTTTAGGAAAATGCATTACATATGTAGATCACATCAAAGCTTTTGTAGATCCCAATACTAGAGATGCTAGTGGACAACCTAATACTTGTACCTCTCCTAGGGTATCTAATGTGAATGAAGAAAAATATAATACTCCTATTAATGATCTGTATAATGGAGAGCAAGCATTGAAGAGCAACATGACACCATCTTCTTCTCATACACATACCCTAGTGCAAGGGGGGCAAGATCAAGATATTGGTGTTTCAATCTCTCTAGATCCCTCGTATTCTCCTATAACCTATCTTAATGATAAAATTATTTGTAGAGAAGATGATGTTATGCATTTCATTCATGACCTATCTCCTGAGATAAAAGTAAATATGAGGCTTTAGATGATAAGGATCTTCCTTCCCAGTCTATCAAAGAGGATATACATAATGATAGAAAGGAGAATCTTCCTACACAAGATATTCCTTCTTCATCTACTTTTCCCTTTGCTCCTTCTTGATACACTTACACTACAAATTTTAAAGAGATTCATTATAATGTTCCTCCTTCTCAATTAAGAAATTCTTATAGGAGTGGTTATAACATAATATCAAAACAAGGTTTTAGAGGACAAGGACTTGGAAAATTTGAACAAGGAATTAAAGTCCCTATAAACTCTCCCACGCAAGATAGTACCAAAGGTATAGGGCATTATCATGATTCACCTATGGATTATCTCCTTAGAATTCAAACCTTCAAGGATAATCTTGAAGACATAAGACTTATCGTCCATCTAAGGGTGCTTCTTCAAACACTCTTTTTTGCTCATACCATCAAACTCATGACCATCATGCTAATGATTGTCCGGATTTTCAGAAAATTATGCAAGAACTAGTTGATAATGAAACTATTAATATCTTAGATGAAAATCCATCTTCTCCTAACAACCCTTGTCCTATATCACAAGAGACAAGACCTAATCCTATTGATGAACAAGAGAAGTTAGCTGCTAGAATCTTTTGGAGATTGAAGTATGATAAGAATGTTGTCTTTCCTTTAATTAAAATCAATAACAATTCTAAGCACAATAAATGTGACAAATATTATCTTTTTCATCGCAGTTATTGTCATTCTCTTGGAAAATACAAAGCATTCAAAACATTTGTTCAAGAATAATATGATAGGTCTCGCATAGCTCTTACAACCGATCTTACACTATTTCTTGGTGAAGAGGTAGTGCCTTAGCACTCCATTCACCCTTCATGTTGATCCTCACCCTATGACACAAGTAGTTAACTTAATTGGGGGCTCTTTTTCATAAGATGTGATGCTATTTTAAATATATTATCTTGGGGCAGCAACACAATTTATTCTTGCCTCTCATCTTATCTATTCTCTTTATCTATAGTTTCACTATTCCCTTTAGGGGTTGCATTTTTCATGTTATGATGTTCTTTCTTGCATGGAATGGTATGTCTCTTATGATTAAACTCTCCTTGTGATCCTTCATTTTAATTCTCTCTTCCTCTCTTTCAAGATTACCTTTTCTTTAGTGTTGCATTTTACATATCTTAATGACTTTTCTTGCATTGAATATTCTTTCATGTAAGTATATTGTGCATTTTCTTATGTCTAATCTCTCCTTAGAGGTTGTTTAACTCTTCTCATTGTCCTTACACTTGGGAGGTGATGATCTTTCTCTCCTATCCTTTCTAAGGATCCACTTTTCCTTTGTTGAGTGTTGTTTGCTTATGATTTTGATGTCATTCCTTGTGTGAAGTTATTGTTTGCTAAAAAATTCTCTCTTATGCAAATGGTGTGTATCCTTGACTATAACCTCTTTTTAATTTTGAAATGTATATCTATTATGAACTTATATCTCACATTGGGTCAAAAGTGTGTCATCCTTCATCAAGAATCCCTTTACCTAGTGATAGGGGGAAGGTAGGCATTCTTGTTCTCCTTCCCTTATTTTGGTAGAATATGATATGTTTATTCAAGAATTCCTCTTGGAGGTAGATGTATTTTGAGAAAAGATCTCTTCTCCTCCAAGGATCCTCTTTATACTTGTTGCAAGATATCTCTTTTTCAACTATCTTATCCTTTCTTGTAAGAGTATTCTCTCTTTAGCTTGGATTTATGAACATTGTTTCCAAAAGGATATCTCCTTGGTGTTGAAGGTGGGTATCTTTGCTTCTAGCTTCCTTAAGACATCAACATAGGGATATGTTGACATATTAAGGGGGGAGGGAGTACATATCACCCTCTTTGTACTATATTGTACCAAATTTTTGCATGTCTTAAATGGGTTGTTCATTCTCAAAACTAGAGAAAACAAACTCTTACATGAGATGCTTCATGCCTGAAACCAAACACAAAATTCATATATGTCTTAGATAGGGTGCACATTCTCAAAACCAGATCAAACAAACTCTTACACAGGATGTCCTTGAAACTAGACATATATTTGCCTTAAACAGGGTTGCACATTCTCAAAACCAGAGCAAACAAACTCTTATATGAGATGTTCATGAAACCAGACTTGCCCCTTGGAATTTTCATTTTCATTACAAGTCTTAAATAGGTTGAAGAATGCTCGAAACTAGAGAAAAAAAACTCTTATATGGGATGCTATACACTTGAAACCAGACATCACTTGCACACATGCATGAGGATGAGTGGAACTAACAAAACACAACTAGACTATTCCTACTCTACTCCTCAACATGGATCACCTATAAAAGCACATCTAGAATGTGTATCCATGTTCTTTCTCATTCTTCTCATGGATCACCTAGAAAAACACATCTAGAATGTGTGTCCGTGTTCTCTCTCATTGTTCTCATGGATCACCTAGATAAACACATCTAGAATGTGTATCCATTTTTAAACATTTCTTCTTAAGAGATCATAGATTTTCTATTTGTCGTTCATGGATGATGCATGATCTTGCTCTTTTATGTGATCACTTGTGTTCTTGAGATGGCATTTTTCAAGAATGATATTAGTGGTTGAAATATTTTGATATTGAGGTCTCTTTGGCTAGTTGACTTGAGGTCTTGTTTTTGGTCTTTAGCTTTGTGTTTGTCTTTTTTTGCCCTTTTTTTGTCTTTTTATGTGTTCCCTTGCATGCATTTGAGTGAGTTAAGATTCTAAGATTGGGGGCTTGATTCCTCAAAATTAGTGATGTTGTATACTCCTTGTGATTGTGCTCCTAATTGCTCCTCTCTTTCATCTCTTTCATTTACTTTACCATGAGTATTTGCATAGGCTCATACTCCCATTAAAGTGGGGGCTAAATGTAGCATAATAAATTGTCACCAGGCCAATTTATACCTCATGTTTCTGCCCCTAGTTTAGTGTGTCTCCCTCTCATCACCTATCCGGGTTTGTTCAGTTCTTTAACTTTGATTCTGGTGCCATGTACACTTGCCAATTGATTTCTTGGAGGGATATAATTTTGCCTAGGGCTAAACCATGGTCCCTAATTGAGGAGGACCAGGCTGCTCGCAATCTAGTCCTTAGACCATAGATCCCAGTGCCCTGGTCCCCCTTAGTTGGGTCCCATTTTGAAGTGGGAGATGGGTCCTATCTCTCTGATGAAAAATAAAATTTATTGTTCTATATGATCGTTGGAGGTTGGCCTAATCAGTAAATGACCTAGATACCCCTATTTAAAGACATTTGATCAACCTAATTTCATCCTAACTAATATTCCAAGAAATCAAGCATCCTTACATCTGTGATGCATTCATCATTAAGTATTTTCAGAAGATCTTCAAGGCTATGTATCCTTCATTCAACCATTATAGGGTTTTGGTCATGTTCATGCCATTTCATACAACATATGTGATTACATTCAAGAAGCAAAGCATCATCATCAACAATTAAAAATTTGAGGTATACCTTTCTATTATTTATTTTAGTATTTTCAATATTTCATTCAAGGTTAATTCTTAAACCAGAGATTGACTTAGGCAAACCCATATTCGCAAAAATTTCCCCCTTCTTTCTATGTAGGAAACAAGTGCGAAGTTGCAATTCTTAAGATTGACATTATTCATAGAGATGAACAGGTTCCCCTTTGGATGGTGAAAAGTGAAGAGGACCAGAGCAATGGGCATTCTAGTCCTAACAAATTAAGACAACCTTCGAGGAACATATATGAGAACTCACATATTACTCAGATTCAGGTTTGTAGCTCGATGTTCATGCATATTTACTACAATTTCAACACATTTCCCAAAATTTTAGCATTTTCACAATTCAACTTAAAAGAGGGTATAAAATCCTAATCCAGTGAGTCTAATAAGAATTATTAGCCCTATCCTTGTTGGTCTGGAACTATATCTTTTAGGTTCACTCCTCTGTAATGTAATGGTCCCCAAGCAAAATATTAGATATCTTCATACATATAATGGTGGAAACCCTAATATTTATCACTATCAAAGGTATGTATTTTATGAATAATCTACCCTTAAGAAGTGTGTACTCCTTCACTAAGAATTTACTTTTTCCTAGCAATAGGGAAAGTGTGCATTCTTATTCTCCTTCTCTTTTCAAAGATGATATCTTTATTAATGATCTCCTCTCTTTTTGGCATCCTTTGTCAATCATCCCTCAAAAGAATCCCTTTATGCTAGATATCTCTTTTACAACTATCTCTTCCTTTCCCATAAAAGTTATGCCTCTTTAGCTTGGATTGCATGAACATTATTTTTTAAAGGATATCTCCTTGGTGATAAAGGTGTGTATCCTTTCAACCTTAAGATATCAATATAGGACTATGTTAGCATCTTAAGAAGGGGCATATATGTGGCCTTCTTATTCAATTTTGTGGATTTCCTTACATACAATTATTTTTTTGGTTATCCTCTTGCACCGTATTTTAGGATGAATTGACCAAGACTCTCCTTTTTCAATCATATTTTAGGATGATTCAAATAGGACTCTCCTTTTTTAATTTGAATCATATTTTGGGACAAGTCAATCAGGACTCTCCTTTCTCAATCGACACCAAATTTTAGGATGGGTTGAATAGAATAACACAAGTTTCTAGAGATTTCAACTATCCTTTCCTTTTTCACCAATCACCTAGCATAACATGATTTGCTAGCCTATGGAATTCGTGTTTCTTTTTCTATCTCCCATGAACCCATATCATAACACACTTTGATAGCATTGAATCATAGTTTCTTCCCCTTTCAATTGGTTCACATCCTTGTTCTTTCTATATGTCCACTTCTTCTCTTGCAATAAAATGTCGAGAATGATATTGGCAGTTGAGACATTTTATACGTCGAGGTCTCTTCAACTAGTTGACTTGGAACTTTATTTTTTAGTACTGACATTGTATGCTTTGTGTATACTTAAAGGTTACTTGCATGGATTGATAGGATCATATGCTTGGGGGATTGATCACCCCTCAAATTTAGTGTTCTCCTATTTGTTATGCCTTGCATACCTAACCCAATTAGTTTCCTTGTCTTGAAAATATGGGTCCCTCCTTTTTTGTAGCTTGTTTTTTTTTAGTTTTTGCCTTGACACTTTGGAACTCTAGAACCTTGGTGTCCTAAGGTGTCCTTTGCTTGTTTTTGAAGTCCTACCTTGGAACCTCGGAGTCACAAGGTAGGCACTTGTTTTTGGTTGTGTTCCTATCTCGGAGCCTCGGAGTTCCAAGGTAGGTTTTTGTTTCTTGTGTTTTGCCACAACCTCGGAACCTCGAAGTCCCAAAGTCACGCCTTGTCTCTTTATGTCGTTGAAGCCTCGGAATCCCAGAATTCTGAGTTCTTCATGTTTTGTTTTTAGTCATTTTGGAACTCGGAACCATGAAGTCCTGAAGTTACTTTGCTTATTTTTCTTGTCCACCCCCGGAACCCCCGAGTCCTGAGGTGCCCTTGCTTGTTTTGACCCCAGAGTTCCGAGGTTTGTTTGTGTTTTTCGCTTTTTTGTTTTTCACCTCAGAAGTCCAGAACCCGAACTCCCGAGGTCATGTTTAAGGTGACTGTACGGATGGAATATCAGGGGTATAAATAAAGGAAATGGATCTTTTTGAGCTCATTTGTGCATTCAAATTTTCTGATTTCCTTGCTCTGCCTCCCAACTTCGCACCTCCGTATCGCCGAGTATAAGTTCTGGACCACCCCTTTTTGACCAATTGATGAACTACACCTAACCCCAGAACCCCGAAGTTCTGAGATCAATTGTTTGAGAAAGAGTTGTCCACCCCAGAACCTCGGAGTCCTGGAGTCATGAAGTGGGTAATATGATTGATATATTTGATGTGTGATAGTATAATTTGTGGTTCTTTCTTGTAGATTACAAAAATTAGATGGACCCAACTTCCAGCAAGAAAGGGAAGGAATTGAATAGGCTCCCCTCAACCATGAAGTACCATTATCAGGGGTAGGTTTATGTTTCAAAATTGAATGATCAAATCAAATGGGTAACTGATACAGAGGTAGGACATGTTGAATTAGAAGACATTGCAACACAATTGGATAAACCAAGGCTAGAGGCTCCTTACAGGAGGATCAAGAGAATAGGGCTGGTAGAAGGAACCATTTTTCCTCAATCCATCCTAGCCCTTGAATTCATTATTACTATGGCACACTTCTACAATGCAAACACTAGGAAGTGCAGCGATGCCTAAGGAAGGACTGTAATAGATTTATCTACTGATATGCTAGGATATGTGTTTGGTATTCCTTCAAAAGAGGAAAAGATGTTGTTAACAACTGAGGAAGAAGCCGCCAAAGTATGGGATGGGGATATTACTTCGAGAAAAAGGCATATGAATGAAAATTGGCTTAAGGAGGAGAGAAAAATAGGATTGAAGGCAAATGACATTCTAAGGGCTGATTTCCAGGGGCCACAATGTGACCTGATTATTATGCTAAGAAAGGCCTTCGACAAGATATATTGGTGACACTTCCACCCATGGATGTTTCATTACATGCCTACTATATTGATTGGCAAAAAATATTTTGATTGGGATCAGATCTTATCAGACAATACACACAGATAATTAGTAGATGTGCATAAAACAAAGAAATTGTTCTCCAGTTCATACGCTGTCCAGGTAGCGGCTCAAGTAGGAAAATTTATAGGGTTGTAGACAGAGGGCCAGCTCGGAGATGAGGTAGAACAAAAGAAGGTGTGGGAGTATTACACCCAACTCCCTCTAGGCAACACAAAGGCACATTATAAAAGAATAAACGATGCCTTCCTTTTCCCTATCATCATCAAACTCATAGGTGATATAGGTTATAGAATAAGCCTAGAAGCAATGGCCATAATCAGGGAATGGGCATGTTGGTTCATTCAGAACAAACGTTCTAGGTATATTAGGGTCAGTGGATTTATAGGGAGCCCTATGTTGTTGCCAAGATATTGCAATGATCGTATTATATTATTAGAGTATGTCAGGAAGATGCTTGGGTTGTAATCAATTTTGTCTTCAAAACATAAGACAGGTGTGGATTTTTCAGCTTCTTTTGGTTATTTTTCCTTTTCCAAGATTCAGGTAGCTAAGACGGCAGAGCAGGAGTTGTAAGATATATATTTAAAAGAATTCAGTTATGTTAGAGAGTATTATGACCCATATGGAAAACTAAAGAAAATAATGCCAAAGGAATATGAGGGACATGAGTTAAGATTGGAGGAGTTTTGGGCCAGCCTCCAAGACAGTTTGGAAGTCAGAGAGAAAAAGTATTCCAGGCTCTCAGTTCCACAGATAAGGAATTTTGAAGTAGAGACCAATCTCCCTAAAGAGTTAAGGGATGATGGTGATTTATTAAACCCTACATATAAGGAAAAGGAAATTGATAAGAAGACCCTCTCTCCAATCAAATGGTTGGGGCATGAGGAGGTGGATACAGATAGAGCAAATCAAACTACTATAGATAGAACTAGGCAGTAGTTAATTTTGAGGGTTAGGCCAAGTGCTTCGAAGGGGAAGCAAAAGGAATCAAACTCATGTGTTCCTTAGTCAAGTGCTCATAAGGAGTATGCCCATAGAACAAGGTCCAGCTTTAGAAAGAATACCTCTACAGACCTAGAAGAGGCGGCGCAACCCGAAGAAATTATGGAGGAACTCCTTAAGCAACTCAAGGAGTGAATGAGGAAGGTCAAAATTTTGAAGAAGGCTACTGATTTTAGAATTAGAGAAGGGTTAGGAGTCTTTCCATTGGAAGAGGTATTCCCTATTAGGGCAAAAATTAAGCAAAGGCCAGGAGAAGGCACTCGGGAGTAAGATGAACAAGGGAAAACTAGTGAAAGTACCCAACCTCCTCCTGATATGACACGTACATCTACTCATCCCCCGCCAACTGCAACAACACAAGCTCCAAATTTTGACGTCAACCACTACAACCCCTCTGCCAACATCATCTGGTGTCTTTGAAGCAACATCAACAACATTACCTCAAGTAACTACAGTATTGTTTCCCACTATAGAAAATGTAACATTTTATAACATTGAATCAGATTCTGACCAAGAGGATGAGCAACTTATGGAACAACTGGTACAAAGAAGGACTAAATGGAAGAAAGAAAATAATTTTACCAAGCTCAAGGGATAGGTACCAATTGACCCCATGAACATTGATAAACAGGGTCTACTAGCTGAGCAGCCACTTGGGGGATAGAAGGAATGAAATGAGCCTAAGGATTCAGAGGATGAAATATTGGTGTTAACTCCAAAAGACCAAGAAGAACTACTAAAAGAGATAGCTTCCAAGAAAGTATAGAGGAAACTGATAAAGGTGGCAGGGAGTTTGAAGAAGAGATGAGTGATAGGTTAGAAGAGTTGCATAAGCAACAACAGTTAAATGTTGATGTTATTCTTTGAATTGCCCAACTTCCACCAGCTACATCAACCCCATATTTTCAAACCCAGGAGCAAGCTTGAGAGGAGAAAGATGAAGCACAAGAGTAGTCAACCGTACACGTGGTGACTATTGATATCGTGCCATATGAAGGTGAAAAGGATAAGGATGTGCCACAATGGTCAAACTTCACCTTTGAGAAGAAGAAGAAAGTGGTGCTACCAAAGGTTACATTACAATAGACCATCACTGAAGAACCATGAAAAACAAAGAGAGCAAAGACAATGCATCATTTGTCATGGACAGGTTCTTGTGAAGTGATTGCTGATATAGAAATTCCAACACAAGTTGAATGTCAAGACTCCCTAAAATACAAGGTTTCACAGGTCCAATTGGGTAAACAGACCGAGTGAGGAAAGCTAGATACATTATAACTTGTTGCTAGTGTCATCAGGGGCTGAATAGAAAAGGAGAACATCTCCCATTCAGAGGTCAAGGCATAGCTAGAACAATATAAGCAGTTGTGGGTACATATGGGTAAGCCCTTAGATACACGTATAGATGATAACCTACCTTCAACCTCATCACTCCCAGAAGGAGATAAAAAGGCACTGGTTGAGGTAAGACAGGTGGCAGCTACAACAAAGGCATGGACACGAATAAATGCCTCAAAAATTTGATTATTCTTGCAAAACACTATGAGGGAATATGTAAAGGCCATGCTGGTTGGAGGAGCATTAGCTTCTTGTTCTTGGTGTGGGAGTGGAAGCTCAACATTTTTGGCAAACAGTTTCAAATTTTGAATAAAAAATTGAATCTTGGGGAAGAGGTTATAGTAAGAGAAGACCTCTTAGGCGGAGATAGTTGTAAAAATTTATAATCCTACATTTACATTTTGGAGTGGAATATTGAAATACTTCAACAATATGGGAAGGATATAACAGGTATTCGGTCTCTCCTTCTTCGTGTGGTAGAGAAGTACAAGAAGTTTGTAAGGCAGTTGTTAGGAGTTTTTGGGCTTAAAAAACTAGTGTTGAACATATGGAGGAGGACCAAGTACTCTGCCAGTAGGATGCATATGAGGCACAACATTTTGTAAATCCTGCTTAGTTTGATGCTGCGTTGATGGACAAGTATACACATTTGATAACTCAGTGTCAATAGGCCACAAAAATAATAGAAGAGTTGGAAGGCGGAAGAAAAAATGCGGATGAGATTTTGAGGAAGTACAAGTTTAGGATTAAACATGTTGTTGACCCTCCTGTTGAGGTGATTGCATGTATCATCAGTAATTACAAGATCTATAAAAAGAAGTGAAAGATAAACATATAGTTGCTAATGATAGCATGACTTTTTGAAGGAGTTTTTGCATGACACCACACTAGGAATTCAACTGCACCTCCAACTTATGCTTTAGTTTTGAGAAATTTTTGCATGACTATGAAAGCCTGGCTCATGCAACACCATCTTCATAGTGTTCTCTCAATCCCAGTTTTGTAATACTTGATTGGAGTCTAAGGCAGAGACTTGCCTGTCAACTGCGACTCCTTGCTTTTTAGTTCTTAATTTAGATAGGTTTATTTCCTAGATAGTAGGACAAGAAAATCTATAAATTGAGGAGTTTGATTCATTTATAAGGGTCCACAAATTGATGATTTGAGGCCCACTTAGAGATTTTAGATTATTTTTTGTAGATTGTTATGAACTAGATTATTTTTGTGATACATTCTTTGAAGTTAATAGAAGAAGCAGCTTATACATTGCCTGATCTATGCTAATATGCTATTAATTTGTTCTTTTCATTCTAGTAATGTCTATTGTTTGAAATCAGCAACTACTTTTGGTCTTATGTTTATTGCTTTATGAATCATATTGCGCACGTAAGTGGTGTATGAGAATTACTGAGATAGACAATGTTGTGGTGATATTCTTTCCATGAATTTGTAAGGTTGCTGACTTTGCAAGTTTATTGGAGGTCCATTATTGAATGTTGATTTGGATGATATTGATGATTTTTGGATTGTAGGGTACCTACTAAGTAGCTCATTAAGTTGTTACTGAACTAGTTCCATTGTTATTTTCTTGTTTCCCTATCTTTGTAATTTATTTTGAAAGAGAATCTTAAATCATAAAATACAAAAAAGTGAAGTTATTGGAAGTTATTAGCATTCGTTTAACCTGTAGGGCCCTTCACAGGTACAACTGCACCAACCATTCAACTACCCATCATTATTGAGACCTGACTATAGAGACCTTGGAGTAGTTAGTTTTTTGAAACTTATTTCTTTTTAGGAGAGGTGGTGAGTGTTTACACAAATGACCTGACTATTGGTGAGTGTGTCAAAATGCACATCAATAGAAAGTGGTGCTAGAAGGAGGACCAAGATACTAATCCCCTCAAATTTCAATCCCACGGTCACACTATGAATTGATATGGTATTCATAGGAGACAAACTTTTACCATTCATGCAATCACCTCCTCCACAACTGAGAAATTGAAGTACTAAGCTGGATTGTATATCATCTTTTTCTCCAGAGAGGTTTTACAGGGTTCTTAGGAATAATTCTTCTCCTTCAGACTTAGTAGAGTTAGGACCTATCACTAGGAAGAAAAGGAATAAAGGTAAAGGACAACCCTCAACATCTTTACCAACACAGCCATCCGAACTCAACATAGAGGACCAGTTAATCCCTAGCCCTCAACCCATCTCTGCATATTTTGTAGCTCAAAATCCACCATCGCCACCTGCAATGGCCTACTTAAACCAAGATCACATGCCATTGGGAAACATACTTGGAGGAATTCACAACTTGCCTAAGAGCCTAGATAAGTTTTGTAGTAATTTCTACTTTATGTGACCCAGGACTGCACATTGGAGCAATCAAGGATGCAGTAGTTCGCAATAACATAGAACATCAAGACGTGGTGTTTAGAATCTTCTTGTATTCACTTGGGGAAAATGAATATAACTGGTATTTAACCTTGCCTATGAATTCTATCAATGGATGGGATATTTTGGAAAAGGATTTTATTGATGAGTATATGTTGATCCCAGAACGTTGTACCATCATTTTGCCTCTCTTAAAAAGTTACCAAATGAGCCTTTAATAACTTTTAATACCAACTTTCAAAGGGTCTAGAAGAGGTTACAGGCTCCTTATCAAGTGGCAACGAATGTAGCAATTGACTCATACTTGAGAGCCATCGACACAATGAGTGCCATATTTATCAAAAAGAGTGTGCCAGAAGATCAAAGGAATATCTTGGCAAAGGTTTATGCATTAGCCATCAATATGAACCAAGAGTTGAATCAAACACTTGGGGGGATTGGATACAACTTACCAATAGGATTCAATCAAGGGAATTACAACCAACTCCCTGGGGTGCCATCACCTCAACCAGCAGGAGCCCCAACAATGAACCCAGTTCCAATTTATGCACCTCAACCTCATGTACAAGGGATGAATCAACAGTTTGTTGCTCAAGCTTTAACTTGGTAGAACAATACTAATGTTGCCCCTATCTAAATGCAATACACTGGTCAGGTACAAGGGACGAATCAATATTTTAGTAATCCCCGGGCAACAAACCAAGCCCCAACTATAATGCCTGAGAGTCAAGGGTCACACTTATCCATTGAAGTAGAGGCATTAAAGAAAATGATTTCACAAGTTACTTCAGATTTGAGTCAGCTGAAGATGAATCCTCCAAGAGGGTATAACTAGTCCCAAACATACAATAACTAGGGAGACTACAATAACCAAAATCAAAACCAAAGGTATAACTCCAAGCCATACAATAGACAATGGAACACAGGTCCAAACAATAGTGGAGTAAACCATGACCATATTGATGTGAGAGACAACCCAAATAATACACAAAGTGTTAACCTTGTTGATATGAATTTGTTGACTAAATGGTGTAGGTTTCATGATATAACATCACATTTAGAAATCAATTGCACCTAGTTTGAAAAGATCATTAGGATTGCTCAAGTTGATTCTCAACCGACAAGGTGCTCCAGTGAGGAACCAGAAAAGGTTAATACAACAATGTTGGTTGACATGTTCCTATACAAAGAGTTCCAAGTAGAAGTTGAAGGTGAACCATGTGTCTATGATGCTCAAGCTTTTCAAACCAGGAATAATTACAACCTTAGAAGTCAAGGCAAGGCTCCATTGACAGAACCACCTCCCCCAAAGGGTGGATTTGTACCTCCTGATGCGAATACAAGTAACAATCCTCCCCCTCCTCAAGCTTTTCATGGAGCACATCCTAGACAAAGTCAAGGGCAAGAATATGAGGATCTTTTGATGTTAATAAGGAGATGGAGAGGGCTGCAACCACTATGTCCATAATGGAGGTACTAAGATATTTCCCCAAACAAAAGAAGTCTCTCCATAAGAAGTTGGAACAACTGGAGTCTCAGAGCAATGAGGTTAAGATGGCTGACTTGAACAAAGCTAATGCCAATATCAATAATGATACCATCAAAACCCCACCATTTCTACTCAGTTTGAAAATATGCGGAAATAACTTACACAATTGTTTGATAGACTCAGGTGCATCTAGAAATGTGATGCTTTACTCTATAGTCAGAAGCTTGGTCTCAACCCAGTGCGTGCAAACAACAAGATGGTACAATTGAATAAGATTGAGGTCAATGTGATTGGGGAATTGAAAGATGTATACATCCAGTTGGGCATTGATCCATGCATATCATGTTATATTGGTATACAAGTGGTTGATATTCTTGAAGTATATGGGATGCTCCTTAGTAGAGATTGGTCAAAAACATTGGGAGGTTACTTCTCTACCTGTTTTACATACTTATGGATTCCCTAGAAAGGAGTAAGTAACCAGATCCAAATTGACAGTGAGCCTAAATTGAAGAAGTTGGTCACGGAATACTAAGCTCCCGATGAGGTGGCATATGTTGAAGTGAGTCCAGGAGACTATAGAGTAAATGAAATTCTTACTTTTTCTGCACCTATAGTTCCCCAGTCTCGCCAAATTGATATGGAAGAGCATAAAGAGAGAGTTAAAGACTTTATTAAAGGAATGAAATAAGGGATGTGTCTGTTAGGAGATGATATCAAAATGCAATATTTGTTACTCCCACAATGGTGTAGGATACATTATCAAGAAAAATCAGAAATATCATGTATCTCGTGCCAAAATGAAGTTACAATGTTGATGAGCCCAGTCCCTTGTGAGGATGTTGATTATGTCATCAACATGGAAGAAATTGAAGTTCCAAGCCATGAGGAAGTAATACCCCCCCAAAAATATAGATGTTATAATAGGAACTTCCCAACCAAAGCAATGCAAGAAGGAGATATTTATAGTTTAGATTGGCAAGAAAGAGAATGAGGAGATTCCACCCAAGCCGGAGAATAAAGAAACTCAGTCTCTCATGCAGCTTCAAGTAGAGCAATCCACTCCCAATACGCTCGGAGTACTCTTGGAACCTGCAAATGAACAACCTCAGGTGTTAGAAGACCTTGAACTCAAGGAACAAAAACCACTCTTAGAAACTAATCTTCCTCCATTGATCACTGAACCTAAGTCGAAGAATGTAAAGAAATTGAAGGATGAAAGATGGTTTCTAAAGTTTGATGGGTCTAGATCCAAGCAAGGCGGTGGAGCAAGAGTTGAGTTAACAAGTCCCAAAGGGAAGAGCTTTCTAGCCTCCTATCGACTCTAATTCCCTTGCACTAAAAATATGACTAAGTATGAGGCCCTAATTAGAGGACTACTCTTTGCTCATAAGAAAGGAGCCAAATGGTTAAAAGTGCAAGGAGATTCTGAATTGGTGGTTAAGAGAGTAAGAAGCCAATATACATGTCATGACAAAAGGTTACCAACATATAGGAACAAAGTATGGGGTTGGTTGAAGATTTTGATGCTTTCAATATCCAGTTGGTGCCCAAGAAAGTAAATGGAATAATGGATGCATTGGTTGTAGCAACAAGTACACTAGAACCTGTCAGTCAATCTCCTTTGAAGAGATTTTTTGTAGAGCTGGTCTCCACACCTGATGTGCCCAATAACATCAAATACTTTCAATTCTTTGAGGATGATACACATATTCTATCTTTCCTTGCTAATTCAGGGGCTTTTGAAGAACAAATCATTGATGAAAATGATAGATCAGATGATGTTCATGAATAGGGTGACAAAGAACTCTTAAATTTGCCTACAAATGTCATTCCCAAAGGTATGGTTACTCGAGAAAGGTTTTTGACTCTGACCCTAGAATAAAGGAAAGGTTGACCACGGATTCAGATGCTCGCAAATATGAACCACATAATATTGGTCCAAAAGTTCGGGAGAAGATAATATACATTGGCAAGATTTGCACTCCCATTGAAAGGGATATAATTATACAAATCTTAAAAGAATACATTAATGTTATATCATGGGGATACGAAGACCTCAAAACTTTTGATACAGCTATTATTACTCATGTTATACCTTTGAAACCCAATACTAAGCCATTCAGATAGAAGTAGCAACCGGTCAATTTATTGATTGAAGCCTTAATTTTTAAAGAAGTACAAAAGCTTCTTAGTGCTAGGATCATCTTCTCAGTCCGTCACCCTATTTGGGTTGCAAACTTGGTGTCGGTAAGGAAAAAGAATGGGGAAATCCAACTTTGTGTTGATTTTTGCAACCTCAATAAGGCATCAGAAAAGGACAATTAGCCACTCCCTTCCTTGGATGAGGTTATAAAAATTGTTAATGGTTCACAAATGATGTCATTCCTTGATGGTTATTCTAGATATAACCAAGTTTTGGTGAACCATGAAGACCGCATGAAAACAATACTCACTATGAAGTGGGGGACTTATGCATATCATGGGATGTCGTTTGGCTTGATTAATGTCGGAGCAACATTTTAGAGAGAAATGGATACAACTTTCAAATATTTGATTGGAAAATGAATTATAATATATATGGATGACTGACAATATTCTCCAAAGTCAGGGGAGATCACTTGGACCACCTCTGCAAATCCTTAGAAAGATGTCGAAGATATGGGATATCCCTTAATTCCAAAAAGTGTGTATTCAAGGTGGCTAAAGGGAAGCTCCTCGATCATGTAATCTCTAAAAGAGGGATATCCATAGACCCAGATTGAGTAGATGCATTGTTAAAATTACAGATGCCTCGAAGTAAAAAGGGGATGAGATCTTTCTTCAGGAAGATCAATTTTCTTAGAAAGTTTATCACTGGGTTTGCAGAGATAGTCGAGCCATTAAATAAAATGATGAAGAAGGATGCTAAGATTGAATGGACTGTAAAAGCAAGAGAGGTGTTTTCTCAAATCAAGAAGTCCATTGTAGAAGCTCTTGTACTAACTAGTCCTGGCTATACTTTGCCATTTTATATATTATTTTTCTTCGTTGCATTCAGGCATTGTTGTTCTGACATAGAGGCAAGCAGGGGATGAGAAACCCATCGCATTCATGAGCTCCCCTTTTAAGAGTGTTGAGGTGAGAAATTCTACTCTTGAGAAACAAACTTTTTCTTTAGTGAGAGCAGTCAAGAAATTCAGACATTATATCTTGAGGAGCAAAATATACACAATTGTACCTGATCAAGTAGTTAGGTCACTGCTCATGCAATCAAATCTCAGAGAACGTCGAGGGAAATAGATAGCTATTTTACAAGAGTTTGATCTAGAGATGCATCTAATGAGGTTAGTTAGAGGCCAGGGTCTATCCCAAGCTATGGCAACTGATGTCCCTCAAATCCAGTGCCAACAGTATACGTTGCAGTCATTCACTCAGGACCCACCGTACACTAATTTGGTTTTTATCTTGGTGAATATTAAGTGTCCTGAGGGGTTGACAACCACGTAAAGATGAGCTTTAAGGATCAAAAGTACCAATTATATGATCAAGGATTTGACACTTTATAGGAAGAACTATGAAGGTGTTTACCTTTGATGTCTTGATCATCAGGAAGCCCATAAAATGATCGAGGAATTCCAAGGGAAGTATGGTACAAGTCATGGGTCAGCAGATGCCACTGCACATCAGATTTTGAAGGTTGGATATTACTGGCCTACTATTTTTAAAGATACTCATGAACATGTTCATCATTGCCATACATGCCAAACTACAGCTTCCAGAGAGAGGAATCTCACCATGCCTCTCCAACCATTGTTTGATGTAAGACCGTTTGCCCAATGGGTATTGGATTTCATAGGTGTCATTAATCCTAATTCGTCTGCAGGACACAAGTTCATTCTCACAGCAACGGATTATTGCACCCAATGGATGAAGGCCATAGCATGTAGGAATGCTATTGCGTAGGTTGTTCTAAAATTCATTAAGGAACACATCGTCACCAGGTTTGGTATGCCATTCACTCTGGTATGTGACAACGACCCTGCTTTTACTTCAACATAATTAATGCAATGGTCATATGAGTATAAGGTGGTATTTAAATTCTCATCCAATTACTATCTACAAGGTAATGGAGTAGCCAAATACATGAATAAGAATATCTTAGATGTTATTAAGAAGCTACTTGAGAAAAATCCTAGGGATTGGCATAATCAATTAAGGTACGCTCTGTCGACTGATTGAACTAGAGTTAAAGCTGCCCTGGGAACTTCTCCATATTAGCTTGTTTATGGCTAAGCCCCTATTTTCTTGATCAATTTACAAATACCTATCCTCCAACTAATGAAAGAACTTAAAATTGAGGATCAGGTAGAAGTTCGTCTCCTAAATCTATTAAAACTTGATGAGAAAATGATTAATACCCTGCAACACTTTGCTAAGCATCAAGAAGTTGTTAAGCATTGGTTTGACAAAAGAGCCAAGGTGACAACCTTTCTGATCTCTGACTTATTTTTGTTATGGGACAAGGCCAAGGAAAAGAAGGGTGATCACCATAAGTTTGAGAAGTTGTGGTTAGGTCCTTACCAGGTTGCTGAAATTTTAGGGGAGAACACTTTTAGGTTGAGATCTTTAAGTAGAGAACTTGTACCGTTGCTCGTCAATGGTCAGTTCTACAAGCACTATTTTGATTAATCCACACTGGAGCTGGACCTATTGTACTATAGTAGATTAGTTGTTTTTGTTTTGTTTGCTTTGTTGCTTGTTTGAGTTTGCATGTTTTCGTTTTGTTTTGTTGCGTTCTTGTTTCCCTTTCAGTTCTATTTGCTTGTTTAGTTTGCTTTTGTTTCATTTTGTTGTATTGGGACACATGTTTATTCTCAAGGATTCTAAACATTAGGTGTTCTTTGCATGAAAAATTGGAAAATTTTGGGAGAGTTCAACTTTTTTCTCTTTACAACTTTATTATTATTTGGTTAATTTTAAAACCTTTGTCTACACTCATCCAAGGTGGTATATAATAGTTTAAATATGATTTGATTTCTTGACTCTCACTTGGAAGAGAATAACCTAATTACTCATCACTACCATCACATTAAGCTACATCAGAAAACTTTGTAAGGTATCAAATGAACTTGTTTCTAAGTGAAAAATCAAAAGTTAGGATGTTTCACGTTGTCCATCATGGCTCCCAACCCAATGACCGGACTTCAATGTTTGAAAGTTCCTTAAAGGTCGAAAGAAATAATCCATTTATATCTATGATGTTAAAAAAAAAATGAAAGAGAACAGAAATGACCCACTTAAAGCAACTAAACTTGGGTGTTTCAAGTAATCTCCACCGGGGCTATGGACGACTGGCTAGCAGTGGAGCATTGCTTGATAGGAGCCAGAGGTATCTCTATCAGGGCTATGAACACTCAGCTGGAAGCAAAGCTATTCCCAAGATAACTTTGCACAAAACACATTGGTTGACTTCACCTATGTAGCTTTGGCTCAATTTCCTTTTTTTATCTTCATTATTGAGAATGACAGAGTAATAAATCATGCACACACACTTAAGAGTCAATCTTGTTCAATTTTGGACTTGGTTGTTTGTTCATTGGTTCACTCATCTTTTTGCTCTTATACATTCTTTTGAATGATGGTAGCCTTAAGCGTTAGGTTATATCAAAGATTCTAAAGTTCTAAAATGCCTAGAGTCAATTTTCCTAGATAGTCACCATTTGTTATGCCCTGCATACTTAACCCCATTAGTTTCCTTGTCTTGAAAATATGGGTCCCTCCTTTTTTTCTTTTTGTAGCTTTGTTTTTTTTAGTTTTTGCCTTGACACTCCAGAACCCCGGAGTCCCAAGGTGTCCTTTGCCTATTTTTGAAGTCCTACCCCGGAACCCCGAAGTCCTGAGGTAGACACTTATTTTTGGTTGTGTTCCTACCCTGGAGCCCCAGAGTTCCAAGGTAGGTTTTTGTTTCTTGTGTTTTATCACAACCTCGAAACCCTGGAACCCCAGAGTCCCGAAGTTGCACCTTGTCTCTTTTTTTTGTTGAAGCCTCGAAATCTCGGAGTCCAAAGATTCTAAGTTCTTCATGTTTTGTTTTTAGTCATTTCAGAACCCTAGAGTCCCAAAGTTGTGTTGTTTTTGACCCTGAAACCCTAGAGTCCCGAAGTTGCTTTGCTTGTTTTTCTTTTCCACCTCGGCACCTGGGAACCCTAAAGTCCTGAGGTGCCCTTGCTTGTTTTGAACCTGGAACCCTGGAGTCCCGAGGTCTATTTGTGTTTTTGGCTTTTCTGTGTTTTCACCTCGAAAGTCTGAAACCCCAAAATCTCAAGGTTGTGTTTAAGGTGATTATACAGATGGAATATCGGGGGTATAAAGAAAAGAAATGTACCTTTTTGAGCTCCTTTGTGCATTAAAGTTTTCCAATTTCCTTGCTTTGCCTCCTGACTTCGTGCCTCTGTATCACTGAGTTGAAGTTCCCGACCACCCCTTTTTGACCAATTGATGAACTACACCTAACCTCAGAACCCCAGAACCCCGAAGTTTCGAAGTTCTTTCCTCTTAGGCCATTGTTTTAACTTGGAACCTCGGAGTCTCAAAGTTTCAGAGCATCTTTAGGCAATTATTTGAACTACCCTGGGACTTTGGGTCCTCAAAGTCCCGAATGAGTTACACACTTAGTCTACCTCAGAACCCCAGAGTTTCGGGCTCCATTGTTTTGGTCCACCCCAAAACTCAAGAACCCCAGAGTTATGGGCCATGTTATTTTTTTTAGCCCATCCTCACCTCAAAACCTTGAAACCCCAGAATTCCGAGGTTAGTTGTTTGAGAAAGAGTTGTCCACCCTGGAACCTCAGAGTCCTGGAGTCTCGAAGTGGGTAATATAATTGATATATTTGATGTGTGATAGGATAATTTGTTGGGAAAAATGGTGTCTCAACCTTGCATTTATGCGAGGTTACTATTTATAGTAAGTTTTCATTTGAGCACAAAATGATGCAAAACTCTCCCTGAAGCTTCTGGTTGGCTAGATAAGCATTCCGGTAAAGTTGCGTCGGAAGGTCACAGCTAGTTTTGAAGATATTAAAGTTTTCATCTTGGAGGGGTGCGATAAAATGTTTAAACTTAATTTTGGGGGCTTTAGAGGCTTCAAAATGCCCTAAAAAGTGGTCGTAACTGATGCAGCGGGTTACAAGGTGATAAAGAACTTCGCGAGCTTTTCGGCACTTCAAACGGTTCGTCAATCGGACACCCGGTTCTCAAGTTATGGCCTCTGGAAGTTTGTACTCCTGAAATAGGAAAAATAATTTGTATAGGATACATAAATGAGCTGTAAAAGGGAGCGACACGTGTTGATGTGTGATTTAACATGTCATAGGGCATCTAGAAGGGAGATAAGGTCGGCTACACCTTATTGGGTGGTTTTAGCCCATGGTTTTGTAATACCGTTTGACGGTTTCTTGTATTGTATCTCCTATTTATGAGGTGTGTGAGATAGAGGTTGTGTGTAAGAGTCTTATGGCTATTGAGTTGCCTCTGAATCTCTGATTAGTGGTACTCCTGCGAAGAGCTTGCTCTGCAAGTATGTTGTAATCTATTTTTTATTGCTGAATAAAATATTGAGCTCCTTTGGAGTGTGGGGTTTTTTCTCCCGAAAGGGTTTTCCCCACGTAAATCACTGTGTTGTGGTATGAATGCTATTATATCTATTTCTATTTTCTGTAACTGTTGTAACGATCTAAAAAAGTTTTTCATTACCCTCCTCTCAAGGTTCGTGTAGGAAGTTTTTTCCACTACTTAACTTCCTTACAAGTGGTATCAGAGCCTGATCACCTTTGGTTTCAATTGTGGATAGTTGGGTTTTTTGAACTAATCCAGATTTGAGTGGGAGCTTGTGCAGAAGACACTTTTTGATCTTGTTGCAGGAATATTCAGATGGCGAGTTCATCAGGGAGAATAGAGGTGGAGAAATTTAATGGAAGTAATTTTGAGATGTGGAAGCTGAAGATGGAAGATCTACTAATAGATCGAGATCTTTGGGATGCTGTTGATGCAAATGTCCAAAGGCCCTCAGATCCTACTGCAGCAGCTTAGTATGATGTTATGGACCGAAAAGCCAAGGGTCTAATCAGACTGTGCCTGGCAGACTCTGTTCTAATCAATGTCCATGAAGAAAACTCTGCAAAGAAGCTATGGACTAAGCTTGGTGAGATGTATCAAGCGAAATCTTTATTAAATCAAATTTTCTTAAGAAAGAAATTGTATTCCTTGAAGATGGAAGAGGGTGGACGAATTGCAGACCACCTGGAAGCATTCAATATGTTGGTGGCTCAATTAGTATCCGTCGGTGTTAAGATGGATGAGGAGGAGAAATGTCAGATCTTGCTTTGTTCTTTGCCTGATTCGTGGGATTCTCTTGTTATGGCTATCGGTAGTACTTCTGTTGTTTTAAAATCTGAAGATGTGGTGGGTGCCCTACTCGGTGAAGAGATGCGAAGGAAGGTATCCATCAGTTCAAAGGAAGCCCTAACCGTTCGTGGAAGACCTAAGGAGAAAGGCAAGAAGAATGAGAAGCGCGACAAGTCCAAATCCAAAGGGAGATCGAAATATCCTGGAAAGTCCAAAGTCATTTGCTGGAATTGCGGTAAACCGGGTCACATCCGTAAGGACTGCAAAGAAGAAAAGAAGAAGAAGAAAAAGAAAAAGTTCGATTCTGATTCTGAGTCCGACAAGGAAGATGGCGATGCATTTATTGCGGCTTTGGCGACTCATGTAGGTAATGATGCCTGGCTAATTGACTCAGGTGCATCTTTTCATATGACTTCCAATAGAGATTGGTTTTCTGAATATGAAAGATTTAATGGAGGTAAGGTGTACTTGGGTGATGATTCACCTCTAGACATTGTTGGTCGAGGTAAAGTTAGAATCAGGTTTTCTGATGGTAGAATAAAAAGGATTAATGGTGTGCTGCATATCCCTGGATTAAAACGAAACATGTTATCTGTGAGCAAAATGATAGATGCGGGTGTGCAGGTAGTCTTTTCTGAAGCAGGATGTAAGATGATTAAGGGTGCTATGGTAGTTGCTAGAGGTGTCAGCTTTGGCACTTTGTATAAGCTTGAAGCATACATTGTTGAGTGTAATAGCACTTCTGTAAAAAGTAAATCTGCAGATACTTCACTGGAAGATTTGAAGGTTTCACCTTCAGCAGATGGAAATGGTTTTTGGGTACCTAAGGGTGCTCTTTTGTCTGAAGCAAAGTTACCTGCAGAGAAGACTATGTTATGGCACCAGAGACTTGGCCACATTGGAGAAAAGGGTCTAAGGACCTTGAAAAATAAAAACCTTGTTGAAGGTTTGAATGATTGTAATCTTAACTTTGATTTCTGTGAGCATTGCATTTATGGAAAACAAAACCGCGTTCAGTTTTACTCGAGTTCTCATAAAACTTGTGGTGTTTTGGATCTTATCCATTCTGATGTGTTTGGTCCAATAGATGTCTCTTCGATTGGAAAATCCACATATTATGTTTCATTTATTGATGATTTTAGTAGAAGGACATGGGTATATTTTCTAAAGAGTAAATCTAAAGTTTTTAGTCATTTTAAAGAATTTAAAGCAATGGTTGAGTTGCAGACTGGAAAGAAAATAAAATGTTTGAGAACTGATAATGGCAGTGAGTTTTGCTCTAATGATTTTGATAGATTCTATAAAGATTGTGGAATTAACAGGCAAAAGACAACTCCGTATTCTCCACAGCAGAATGGAGTTGCAGAAAGAATGAACAGGACACTGATGGAGAAGGCTAGGAGTATGTTGAGTGGTGCTGGTCTCGAACAAAAGTTTTGGGCTGAAGCTGTTGCCACTGCTTGCTACCTGATTAACAGGTCTCCTACATTAGCTCTTGTTGATAAAACACCTATGGAAGCATGGTCAGGTCACAAGCCTTCATTGAGACATCTTAGAGTTTTTGGTTGCGAGGCATATGCACATGTGCCAAAGGAGAAGTGAACAAAGTTGGAGAACAAGGCTGTGAAATGTATCTTCATCGGGTATAGTTATGGTGTGAAAGGATACAAGCTTTGGGACCCTGTTGCACAAAAGGTAATTCACAGTAGAAGTGTTATTTTTAGAGAAATTAAGTCTCTTTCTGTTACATTGCAGCCAGAACAGACTAAAAAAGAAGATGTGATTCAACTTCCTTCTACACCTGAAAGAGTTGAATCGAGACCCCTAGATAGGCAAGAAGTTGAGGAGAGCTCGTCTAGCTCTGAATCTTCAGAAGAGGAGGAAGAACCTCCAACTCAGCTTGTTTGAAGGTCTACAAGACATAGACAACCACCTGAAAGGTATTCACCTAATGATTGGAGATGTATTTTTTCTCTGAATACTAGTGTGGATGAACCGATATCTGTAGAAGAGGCATTAGGTATGAATGATGCAGAATCCTAGAAGATTGCTATGGAGGAAGAAATGGCAGCTTTGAAAAAGAATGATACATGGGATCTTGTACCATTGCCTGAAGGATGAAAACCTGTTGGTTGTAAATGGGTGTTCAAGAAAAAGATTGGTTCAGATGGAAGCATTGAGAAGTATAAAGCAAGGTTGGTTGCAAGAGGCTACTCTCAGGTTGAGGGTGTTGATTACGGTGAGATATTTTCTCCTGTTGCAAAAATGACGTCCATTAGATTTTTGCTTTCTATTGCTACTACTTATGATTTAGAGGTTGAGCAAATGGATGTGAAAACTACTTTCCTTCATGGTGATTTGGAGGAAGATATTTATATGACACAGCCGGAGCACTATGTGGTGAAAGGCAAAAGTAATTTGGTCTGTAAATTGAAGAAATCTTTGTATGGCCTCAAATAAAGTCCTAGGATGTGGTACCAAAAATTTGATACATATGTGTTGAGTTTGGGATTTGAACGTTCTAAATCAGATCACTGTGTTTATTATAAATCTGATGGTGATCATTTCTTATTCATTGCATTGTATGTTGATGATATGTTATTCATTGGTAAAGGGAAAGGTATGATTTCAGAACTGAAGTCTCAGCTCGCTGCTAAATTTGAAATGAAAGATCTTGGTGCAGCAAAGCACATTCTTAGGATGGAAATTAGAAGAGATAGGGTGAACAGAAAGCTATGGCTAGGCTAGAGTAAGTATGTGAATTCAGTGTTACAGAGGTTCAACATGCAGAATTGTAGACCATTAAGTGTTCCTTTTACAGTTGGAACGAAACTATCTGTTTCAGATTGTCCTACATCCCCATTGGAGATGGAAGAAATGAGCAGAGTGCCTTACCAGAGTGCGGTTGGAAGCTTGATGAATGCTATGGTCTGTACTAGACCAAACATTGCCCAAGCAGTGGGAGTACTTTCTAGATATATGTCTAATCCTGGTAGAGTTCATTGGGATGCAGTCAAAAGAGTCTTCAGATATTTGAAGGGTACTTCAGAGTATTCTTTGTGTTATCATGGTAATTCAGTTGGAGACATGACTTCCCTTGATATCCATGGTTATGTGGATTCAGATTGGGCAGGTGATATTGATAGCAGAAGATCCACCAGTGCTTATGTGTTTACTTTGTTTGGTGGTGCAATTAGTTGGATGAGTAAGCGACAGGCTGTGGTTGCTTTATCCACTACTGAAGTAGAGTATATGGCAGCTACTCATGCTTGTAAAGAGGCCATTTGGCTTAAGAGACTGTGTTCGGATATTGGAATAAAACAAGGTATAGTGATAGTTTATTGTGACAGTCAGAGTGCAATTAGCCTAGCTAAGAACCCGACATTTCATGCCCGGACCAAACATATTGATGTTCAGTATCATTTTGTTAGAGATATGGTCGAAGATGGTAGGGTGAAGCTGGTTAAGGTGGAAACTTTGATGAATGTTGCAGATGCTTTAACTAAGGCTATGAGCACAGAGAAGTTCAGATGGTGTTCAGAGTCTATGGGCCTTATGGCCCCTAGCAATTGATTCATTGTGTTGACATTCCCTTCTGCTCCTGCAAGGTGTTTGACAAGTGGGAGATTTTTTGGGAAAAATGGTGTCTCAACCTTGCATTTATGCGAGGTTACTATTTATAGTAAGTTTTCATTTGAGCATGAAATGGTGCGAAACTCTCCCTAAAGCTTCTAGTTGGCTAGATAAGCATTCTGGTAAAGTTGTGTCGCAAGGTCACAGCTAGTTTTGAAGATATTAAAGTTTTCATCTTGGAGGGGTGCGATAAAATGTTTAAACTTAATTTTGGGGGCTTTAGAGGCTCTAAAACGCCCTGAAAAGTGGCTGTAACTGGGGCAGCAGGTTACGAGGTGATAGAGCACTTCACGAGCTTTCCGGCACTTCAAACGGTTCGTCAATCGGACACCCGGTTCTCAAGTTATGGCCTCTAGAAGTTTGTACTCCTGAAATAGGAAAAATAATTTGTATCGGATACATAAATGAGCTATAAAAGGGAGCGACACGTGTTGATATGTGCTTTAACATGTCATAGGGAATCTAGAAGGGAGATAAGGTCGGCTACACCTTATTGGGTGGTTTTAGCCCATGGTTTTGTAATACCGTTTGACGGTTTCTTGTATTGTATCTCCTATTTATGAGGTGTGTGAGATAGAGGTTGTGTGTAAGAGTCTTATGGCTATTGAGTTGCCTTTGAATCTCTGATTAGTGGTACCCCTGCGAAGAGCTTGCTCTACAAGTATGTTGTAATCTGTTTTTGATTGCTGAATAAAATATTGAGCTGCTTTTGGAGTGTGGGGTTTTTTCTCCCGAAAGGGTTTTCTCCATGTAAATCATTGTGTTGTGGTATGAATGCTATTATATCTATTTCTATTTTCTGTAACTGTTGTAACGATCTGAAAAAGTTTTGCATTACCCTCCTCTCAAGGTTAGTGTAGGAAGTTGTTTCCGCTACTTAACTTCCTTACATAATTTGTGGTTCTTTCTTGCAGATCATAAAAATTAGATGGACCCAACTTCCAACAAGAAAGGCAAGTAATTAGATAGGCTTCCCGCAACCATGAAGTACCATTATCAGGGGCAAGTTTATGTTTCAAAATTGGATGATCAAATCAAATGGGTAAATGATACAGAGGTAGGACATGTTGAATTAGAAGACATTGCAACTCAATTGGATAAACCAAGGCTAGAGGCTCCTTACAGGAGGATCAAGATATCAGGGCTGGTAGAAGCAACTATTTTTCCTCAATCCATCCAAGCCCCCTAATTCATTATGACCATGGCACACTTCTACAATGAAGACACTAGGAAGTGCATCAATACACAAGGAAGGAGAATAATAGATTTATCTATTAATATGATGGGATATGTGTTTGGTATTTCTTCAAGAGAGGAAGAGATGTTGTTAACAACTGAGGAAGAAGCCGCCGAAGTATGGGATGGGGATATTCCTTCAAGAAAAAGGCATATGAATGAAAATTGGCTCGAGGAGGAGAAAAAAATAGGATTGAAGGCCAATGACATTCTAAGGGCTGATTTCAAGGAGCCACAATGTGACCTGATTATTATGCTAAGCAAGGCCTTCGACAAGACAAATTGTCAACACTTCCACCCATGGATGTTTCGTTACATGACTATTGTTTTGATTGGGCTCAGATATTATCAGACAATATACATAGGCAGATAGTAGATGTGCATAAAATGAATAAATTCTTCTTCACTTCATACATTGTCTAGGTAGCGGCTCGAGTAGGAAAATTTCCAGGGTTGCAGACAGAAGGCCATCTCAGAGATGAGGAAGAACAAAAGAAGGTGTGGGAGTATTACACCCAACTCCCTCTAGGAAATGCAAAGGCACATTATAAAAGAATAAATGATGCCTTCATTTTCCCTATCATCATCAAACTCACAAGTGATAAAGGTTATAGAATAAGCCCAGAAGAAATAACCATAATCAGGGAATGGGCATGTTGGTTCAATCAAAATGAATGTTCCACGTATATTAGGGTCAGTGGATTTACAAGGAGACCTATGTTGTTGCCAAGATACTTCAATGACCACGTTATATTATTAGAGTATGTCAGGCAGATGCTTAGGTTGCAATCACTTTTGTCTTCAAAACATAAGACAGGTGTGGATTTTTTAGTTTCTATTGGTTATTTTTCTTGTTCCAAGATTCAGGTACCTAAGAGGATAGAGTAGGAGTTGCAAGATATAAATTTAAAAGAATTCAGTTATGCTAGATAGTATTAGGACCCATACAAAAAACTAAAGAAAATAATGCCAAAGGTATATGAGGGACATAAGTCAATATTGGAGGATTCTTGGGCCAACCTCCAAGACAGTTTTGAAGTTAGAGAGAAAATGTATTCCAGGCTCTTAGTTCCACATATAAGGAATTTTGAAATAGAGACCAATCTCCCTAAAGAGTTAAGGGATGATGGTGATTTATTAGACCCTACATATAAGGAATGAGAAATTGATAAGAAGACCCTCTCTCCAATCAAATGGTTGGGGCATGAAGAGGTGGATATAGATAGAGTAACTCAAACTATTATAGATAGAAGTAGGCAGTGGTTAAGTTTGAGGGTTAGGCTATGTGCTTCGAAGGGGAAGCAAAAGGAATCAATCTTAGGTGTTCCTCAGTAAAGGGCTCATAAGGAGTATGCTCGTAGGACAAGATCCAGCTCTACAAATAATACCTCTATGAACCCAGAAGAGGCAGCACAACTTGAAGAAAGTATGGAGGAACTCCTCAAGTCATTCAAGGAGAAAATGAGGAAGGCCAAAATTTTGAAGAAGGTTGCTTATTTCAAAATTAGAGAAGGGTTAGGAGTCGTGCCATTGGAAGAGGTATTCCCCATTAGGGTAGCAATTGGGAAAAGGTGAGGAGAAGGCACTCAGGAGGAAGATGAACAAGGGAAAACTATTGAAAATACCCAACCTCCTTCTGAAATGATAAGTACATCTACTCAGACCCGGCCAGTTGCAACCACATAGGCTCCAATTTTGATGTCAACAAGTACAACCCCTCTGCCAACATCATCTGGTGTCTTTGCAGAAACATCAACAACATTACCTCAAATAACAACAATATTGTTTACTATTGTAGAAAATGTAAGCATTCATAACATTAAATCAGATTCTAACCAAGAGGATGAGAAACTTATGGAACAACTTGTACAAAGACGGACTAAAGGGAAGAAAGAAAATAATTTTACCAAGCTCAAGGGACAGGTACCAATTGACCCCATGAACATTGATGAACAGGGTCTACAAGCTGAGCAACCACCTGGGGGAGAGAAGGAATGAAATGAGCCTGAGGATTCCCAGGATGAAAGATTGGTCTTAAATCCAAAAGACCAAGAAGATCTACTAAAAGAGATATCTACCAAGCAAGGTATCAAGGGAATTCATAAAGGTGGCAGGGAGTTTGAAGAAGAGATGAGTGATAGGTTAGGAGAGTTTCATAAGCAACAACAGTTGAATGTTGATGTCATTCTTCAAACTGCCCGAATTCCATCGGCTACATCAACCCCTGATATTCAAACTCAGGAGAAAGTTGGAGAGGAGAAAGATGAAGCAAAGGAGTAGTCAAACATACACGTGGCGACTACTGATATCGTGCCACATGAAGGTGAAAAGGATAAGGATGTGCCACAATGGTTAAACTTCATCTTTGAGAAGAAGAAGAAGAAAGTGGTGCTACCAATGGTTACATTACAATAGGCCATCACTGAAGAACCACAGAAAACAAAGAGAGCAAAGACAATGCATCATTTGATAAGGATAGGTTCTGGTGAAGTGATTTTCGATGTAGCAATTTCAACATTAGGTGAAGGTCAAGACTCCCCAAAATACCAGGTTCCATAGGTCAAATTGGGTAAACATACCATGTGGGGAGAGCTAGATACATTATAACTTGCTACTAGTGTCATCAGGGGCTGAATAGAAAAGGAGCACATCTCCCATTTAGAGGTCAAGGCACAACTGGAACAATATAAGTAGTTGTGGGTACAGATGGGTAAGCCCTTAGATACATGTATAGATGATAACCTACCTTCAACCTCATCATTCCCAGAAGGAGATATAAAGAAACTGGTTGAGGTAAGACAGGTGGTAGCTATAGAAAAGGCATGGGCACAAATAAATGTCTCTAAAATTAGATTATTCCTGCAAAACACCATGAGGGAATATGTAAAGGCCATGCAGGTTGGAGGAGCGTTAGCTTGTTGTTCTCAAAATTGGGAGAGGAATCTCAACATTTTTGGGAAAGAGTTTCAAATTTTGAATAAAGTTTTGAATCTTGGGGAAGAGGTTATAGTAAGAGAAAACCGCTTAGGCAGAGATAGTTGTAAAAATTTACAATCCTACATATACATTTTTTAGTTGAAGACTAAAATGCTTCAACAGTATGGGAAGGATATAACAGGTATTTAGTCTCCCCTTCTTAGTGTGGTAGAGAAGTATGAGAAGCTTGTAAGGTATTTGTTAGGAGTTTTTGGGCTTAATATAACTAGTTATGGACATATGGAGGAGGACCAGGTACTCTGCCAGTGGGATGTATATGAGGCACAACATTTTGCAGCTCCTGCTCAGTTTGATGTTGTGTTGATAGGCAGGTATACATATTTGATAACTTAGTGTCAATAGGCTGAAATAATAGAACAGTTGGAAGGCAGAAGAAATAATGCAGAGGAGATTTTGAGGAAGTACAAGTTCAGGATTAAACATGTTGTTGACCCTCCTGCTGAGGTGATTGCATGTATCATCAGCAATTACAAGACCTATAAAAAGAAGTGAAAGATAAAGATATAGTTGCTAATGATAGAATGACTTTTTGAAGGACTTTTTGCATGACACCACACTGGGACTTCAACTGCACCTCCAACTTACGCTTTAGTTTTGAGCAAATTTTTGCATGACTACAAAAGCCTGGCTCATGCAGCACCGTCTTCGTGGTGCTCTCTCAGTCCAATTTTGTAATAGTTAATTGGAGTCTAAGGAAAAGAATTGCATGTCAATTGTGACTCCTTTCTTTTTAGTTCTTAATTTAGATAGGTTTATTTCCTAGAAATTAGGACAAGAAACTCTATAAATTGAGTTTGATTCATTTGTAAGGATCCACAAATTGGTGATTTGAGGCCCACTTAGAGATTTTAGATTATATTTTGCACATTTTTATGAACTAGATTATTTTTGTGATACATTCTTTGAAGTTAATACAAGAAACAACTTATAGATTGCCTTATCTATGCATATGTGCTATTAATTTATTCTTTTCATTCTGGTAATGTCTATTTTTTGAAATCAGCAATTGGTTCTGGTCTTATGTTTATTGCTTTATGAATCATACTACGCACGTAAGTGGTGTATGAGAATTACTAGGATAGACGATATTGTGGTGATATTCTTTCCTTCAATTTGTAAGGTTGTTGACTTTGCAGGTTTATTGGAGGTCCATTATTGAATGTTGATTTGGATGATATTGATGATTTTTAGATTACAAGGTACTTACTAAGTAGCTCATTAAGTTGTTATTGAATTAGTTCCATTGTTATTTTCTTGTTTCCCTATCTTTATAATTTATTTCAAAAGAGAATCTTAAATCATAAAATACAAAAAAAGTGAAGTTATTGGAAGTTATTGGGATTCGTTTAACCAGCAGGCCCCTTCACAGGTACAACCACACCAACCATTGAGGTACCCATCATCATTGAAACCTGACTATAGAGACCATGGAGTAGTTAGTTTTTTGGAACTTATTTCTTTTCAGGAGAGGTGGTGAGTGTTTACACAAATCACCTTACTGTTGGTGAGTGTGTCAAAACACACGTCAACACTACCCTTAGCTTGTCTTTCTAATGCAACCATAACTGATAAAAACCCTCAAAAGAGTCAATTGGCCTATGCAGCAAGAGAGACACAATGAAAGCATCAAGAAAACATAATAAATTCACATAAACATATCATATAAAAACCATAGAAATTCTGACAATCATCGGATTATCATCAAAGAACATCTGGTAATTAACCGGTTACATGCAGGCTTCAAGCCAGATATAATCCAACCGAGACTCTAAGAACCAACCAGATCACAACATGTGAATCTCAATCCTTATTCGCAGTTCTACTTCTTCTACCCCCTACAAATGAATACATGATAACATATTTATACCCATCGAAACACTTCTAGGTTGGCCTCATAAGTTACATCCACCAATGCATGAAAATGAAACATGTAATTAGGTTGGCCCTAAGAATTAAGAAATCTTTTTGAAAAATAACAACCAAGTGATGTGGTTTAGGGGGAAGCTCAGCCACACACCAAAGAACATCGGATAAGACCCAAGATGGATCCACATGCCAAGAATCATGCCGGTAATGAAGGAAAACCAATTGGTAAGCATAAGAACTATCTTGGAACCCAGAAACAATCAATTGGAAGTGATAAATGACCAGTGAAGGACCCAAATGAATTGGAAAACTAGAATCAAGAACATAAAACCGTCTAGAAACTGAAAATAAGATCTTCCACAAGTAACAAGCAACTACAGGTACATACTGGTAAGAATGCAGAAAAATGCACAAAGAACTAAACAAGAACAAAACTGAAAGGAAATATTTTTTATTGATGCAAGATTGCTTATCGATCGAGGATGCTCCTACATCAGACAGCCCAAGTAGAAAAATATGTTCCATGAGAGACAATTCATGAACATCTAAAAGGATTCAGAATGAAGATCCCATGCTCATTTCTGATCCAAACATCTTCTTTATCTGCCAACCTCTATTTTAACTCTTCTGGTGCCTCAACTAGTTTCTCTAACCTCTGACCCTCTTTGTTATCCTTTATTTGCTTCGCATCTGCACATTGTCTCTATTTTTGCAACTCCGATTTGGTTCTACCACAAGACTTCATCCAATTTGTCACCCTCAGCTCTTTGTCAATCAGTTCCATCTGTTCATTAGGCTCAACTATCAGATCCTTTTGTAAGCTCCTGTCACCCTTTGGTATAACCTCTGCAACTGGTTCTATCAGATCTTTCTTCAAACCCTCTAGTATAACTTCTACCACCGATTTTCTCAGTATTGCAACTTCTCTCAGGACTCAAATTCTTCACCTCCTCTTTCTCCTTCAAAGAAATCAATGTGAACTTATGTCCATCCTTTTCAATAGTAACTAGGTTTCTTCTATAGTCATAATTAGCTCCTTTATAATACTGCCAAGGTTTTCCCAACAAGACATGACAAACACCCATTGACACGACATCACATAAAACTTCATCTCTGAAAGGCCCAATATTGAAACTCATCAAACATTGCTCCTTTATCTCTATCTTATGATCATCTTGTAACCAACTTACCTCATAAGGACAAGGATGCTTAAGCCTCTTCAACCCAAGCTTCACAACCATCTCCTCAGATACTAAATTATCAGTACTTCCACTATCTACAATGACCTTGCAACACTTACCACCTGATTTACACACAATCCAAAAAAGACTTTTCCTTTGAGTAGATCCGGTATCCTTTATTCTGAACATGAGGGATTCTTATTACTTCAGTGCACAATCAGATCCGGTACCATCACCTTATGGTTTCTCACTTGTCACACAACTTCTTGCCATTCCTTGCTTGCATTCATAGGATCTATGTCCTATTTCTCCACACTTGGAACATTTGCCAGGAAATTCTCTACTAGTACCGCTACTACCTTTCCTCAGTGTCTTTTGTTCCTGTTCTTTACTCCACTTAGGTTTTGACTCCTCTTCTTCAACCGGTTTCTTCATACTATCACTCATCTTGAATTTCTCATTTCCCTTATTTGGTTGTCTTCTTCTCACTTTCTCCTCACCCTTTTAAAGCATACTGGTAAGCTTCTTCAACTATGGAAACCTTCAACATACTCATCTCATCTTGAATGTTAAAATCAAGTCCACTGATGTACCTTGCCAGTTTTTCTCTGTCCATCTCTCTATGTCTAGATCTAATCACCACCTTGTATAATTCCTCAGTATATTCCTTCATAGTCATGTTTCTCTATTTCACATTCTGCAACTTCTTGAACAAATCCAATTCATAGTCTCCCAGTATGAACCTGGCCTTCAATCTTGCAACCATCTGTCTCCACCGGGTTATCTTCAATTCACCATTCTCCACTCTGTTATCTTCAATTCACCATTCTCCACTTTGTCTTTTTGCACTTCTTTCCACCATAAGGCAACATGCCCTTTCAACTTGGTATGTGCCAGCTAGACTCTTTGTTGGTCCTTGACATCCTCAAACTTAAAGTAGTCCTCTAACTCTCTAATCTAATCGATCAGATCCTCTGGGTTCAACATTCTAGAAAAGTTGGAAACCTCAACTTTATGAACTTTACTTTCTTGCACCACTGGTCTTAAGAATATTTCCTTTCTTTCATCTTCTGCTCCTTCAGCTTCCTCAAGCTCTTCACCGGCTTCCTCATATTCATCCTCAGAATCAGGGTTTCTCTATAAACTAGCCAAAGCATTTTAGATTTCATTCCTTACTTCATTCTTGAAGACTTCCATCATTTTATCTACCCTTGGTGGGTTTGTCCTCCTCGGCAGCATCTCTCCTTCCACTCTAGTGAATTGCATCAACTTGGTGATCTGACTACCGGTTTCAATTGCCTCCCCTCGGTGATCTATTGAACACACGCACAACCTGCCTCCAATCGGCGATCCGTCCACCCCAAGGAATGCCTCAATGTTTGCAAATGATTCTTCCACCAATTGGTCCATAACTACCTTTGATACCACTTGATGCAACCATAGCACGTAAAAACCCTCAAAAGAGTCAACCGGCTTATGCAGCAAGAGATACACAATGAAAGCATCAAGAAAACATAACAAATTCACATAAATAGATCATATTAAAACCATAGAAATTTTGGAAATCATCTAGCAATCATCAAATTATCATCAAAGAACATTTGGTAATTAACCGATTACATGCAGGCTTCAAGCCAGATACAATCCAACCAGGACTCTAAGAACCAACCAGATCACAACATGCAAATCTCAATCCTTATTCTCAGTTATACTTCCTCTACCCCCTACAAATGAATACATGATAATATATTTATACCCACCGGAACACTTCCAGGTCAGCCTCATAAGATTACATCCACCAATGTAGGAAAATAAAATGTGTAATTAGGTCGGCCCTAAGAATTAAAAAATATTTTTGGAAAATAACAACCAAGTGATTCGGTTCAGGGGGAACATCGGCCACATGCCAAAGAACATTGGACAAGACCCAATATGGATCCACGCACCAAGAATCATGTCGGTAATGAAGGAAAACTAACCTGTAAGCATAAGAACTGTCCCAGAACCTAGAAACAGTCAACTAGAAGCGATAACTAATTCTTAAAGGACCCAAATGAACTAGAAATCTGGAATCAAGCACATAAACCCATCTAGAAACTAAAAATAAGATCTTCCACGAGGAACAAGAAACTACCAGTACATATCGGTAAGAATTAAAAAAAACTGCACAAAGAACTAAACAAGAACAAAACTGAAAGGAAATATTTTTGGTTGATGCAAGATTGCTCATCGATCGGGGATGCTCCTGCATCACTTTCTCTCAAATGCTCAATATCTTCATTTCTACTTTACCATGAGTATGACCATAAGATCATACTCCACTAAAGTGGGGGCTAGATGTAGTGTCATAAATTGTACATCTTTAATTAGGGTATCCAATTTCACATGCTCTTAGCACCCATTTTAGTATTTCTCATTACTCTATCCATTAAAGGACCTTTATTGATTTAAATTAATATTTAATTTAATATAATGTATCTTATTCCACTTTAATAAATCAACACTTTATTATTCAGGCCATTATTTTAAGGTGTGCCCTTTATCTTTTATTATCCCCATTTATTATATATCCTACCCTATTTTAAATCTCAAGACACATTTACCTTACCTAAACATTATATATTGTCGCACAAAATTAATTTTTGCATTGGAACCCTATTAACTCACATTCCTAAGTCAGGATGAAATTGTCAGGATAGTGTGAATAAATACATCCCAGTCCCACACTTTTTGCCACAATTTTTAGGAGAATAATAAGGCAGTCCTATCCTATTCAAATCTAGCTCCGCACAAAAAATATGATAATTTTAAGTTGGCCTAAAGGATATTTTATTATGAAATCCTTATATAAGGAATCCCTCTTAATTCATTTCATCATCTATTATAATCTAATCTCATTTTTGCCTTCTCACTCCAATTCAAGAGCAATTATTCTTCTCCAAAAGAAAATCTGATTCAAGGAGTAGCAAATAATATGAAATCATCTTCAATTATGATTTCATGATGGATTATGTGTGACTTATTATGTTATTTTATCAACATGTTAATGACTTATCCTAAGATCATTGCATCACCTATTGAAGGTATAATCAATTTAGCCTATCATTTTAATTCAAACATTTCCAATTCAATTTCAATTCAATTCAAGGGTTGATTCCAAACTTGGGGTTTGACCTAGGCAAACCCTTATAAACAATCCAAACACCATTTTTCTCTTGTATGTAGCTACAGGTTTCTAATGAATACATGAAGAACAAGGGACATTCAATAGTGATACAAATCAGTACCCAAAACTAGGACACAAAAATCCTGGACTAGGGCACTCTGGGCATCCTAGTCCCTAGGAAATATTTCTAGATTTTAGAGAAATCTAGTTCTAAGTCCCAAGAAGCTGAATTTAAGTTGGTCTATAATAGTGGGAGGACCAAGGCACTCTAGGTGACTTGGTCCAATGAATTTGGCTCCAGATTTCAGCCACATGTGTGCCTCTATGTTTTCTATTCAATTTTATACTTGTTACAAAGATTTTTTTTGTGCATCAATCTCTCACTTCCTTTTAAGTTCTCATTTACATCATACTTAGATCCTAATTCAATATCATTTCAAATTCACACACTTTCCAAAGCAGCAAAGAAATAGAAGCCCTAAGGTACCATTTGACTCTTTTTGACCAAAGTTTGTCAAATTCAATCACATATTTTGTGGCTTTGCATTCCAATGTTTGTGTGAAAGTAGATATTGGCCCTAATCCTACCTTACTCCATTTTCATACGTTATAGAGGTGATGCTAGCTACTAACAACTATTTCTTGGTGGTTTTCTCATGCATTTCTAATAGTAATAATGCCTTTGAGTGGGGCCTTATTTTTGTAATCAAGTAGGGCTTTTCATTATTCCATGGCATGTTGGTGTCAACCCTACTGAAGAGCTTCCATTTAGGGTTCCATTGTAGGTACAACTTTCATGGTTCCCACTAGAATTTTGGGGACATGACATTTTTCACTTGGTTGCTTTGTTGCTTGGTAAACCAATGGGCCCATCATAGGAAACTATGGACAAAAAGGTAATCACTTATGCTTGTGTTTGTATTGAAATTGATTTAAACAAGCTTGTACCAAATTTTATGGAGATCTAACTTGGATCCAATAGATTGACTATGAAACTTTACCTTTTTGGCTGCCAAATTTGCCTTTAATATGGTCATTTACAACAAATGTATTTGAAATCTAATCCTACGAGCAATGATTTCAAATTAATGGCAAACCGGTGTTCTTCCATTAGTGTATCTTGGAAAATACACTAATGGTCATTAATAATGTATCCAAACACTAATAGAGTTTAGTAGCCAAGGCCTGACCATTAAGCTTTTTTTGTTGAAGACCAAGGCCACTTTCCTACTTTGGTCTACAAATAGACTCCCACTTAACCAAACTCCATTTCTTTGAAATCAAGTTACCAGCCCATAAAAATTGATGGGATAGGGCATTAAACTCGTGAATGAAGCTAGAAGGGGTTGCATGCAGAAAATATTTGAAAGGAAGGGTCTGAATAACCGACTTTAAAAGAGTCATCCTCCCAACGAAAGAAAATAATCTTTAGGTCCAATGTGAAACTTTGCTTCAAATCTTACCTAGAACATCCTGCCAAAACCTACAAGACAAAGATCCAATTGCAATGGGAATACTAATATACACGAATGGAAGAACTCCAATTTGGAATCTAAGAATCCAAGCCCATAGGAATACCAATATACATTAATGATCATTAATATTGTGGTATTGTGTAAGAGTTTGATAGTTATTGAGTTGCCTCCATATATTTAGTTGGTGGTACTTTTTGTTAAAGCTTTCTATCCAAGTATATTGTAATCTTATTGATTTATGAATAATATATTGGGCAATTTTTAGAGTGAGGAACTTTTCTTCCAAAAGGGTTTTTCCATATAAATCATTGTGTTGTAGTATGAATGTAACTTATATTTAGCACTGTAATTTTTGCACTTTGCATGAATAGTTACATGAGGATAACTACTTGTGTAGTCTCTTATGGAGATAAAAATAAGTGTTCTAAATATAGAGTTGGAATATTAATTTCTCCCACTTCCATGGGAAAAATTGCAATTAAGGCTATGCTTTCCTAAAAATATAATTTTAATAAAAATGCTAACTGTAGTTGTGCATTGAATATGCATGTGTGTTTTTCTATTTTTAGTTGGCATTTGTGTGCCAAAGACCTCTATTTATTGAGGTAGAATTATAATGTTTTCTTTGTCTCTAATATTTTGAGATCAATTGATCATTGATCACGTGATCAAGAAGTTATATAATCTCTTGAATGAATGAAAAGTTTTAACTTCTTTTTGAAGCAATTTATGTGTGTTTATTTCTATGTAGCAATTTGTGTCTATTTTTTATTTTCTTCAATTGGTATCAGAGCCAAGTTTGAGAAATTATTTGGGTGAACTCATTGAAGCTATAGAAAGATCCAAGGAATTCTTACTAGTAAGAAAGAAGATCGATGAGATGAGAAGATCATCATTTTCAAGATTTGCTGTCATGTTTGAACTCGCAGGAAGATTGAAAATCAAGCAAAAATGATTTGCATGTTGAAGATCATTATTTTCAAAATAAAAATAAATCCATTGGAGGTCGTGAGGGGAGATTACGAAGATCACTATTTTTAATGCATAGTAGGACTTCTCGGTGAAGTTGTTTGTCACTATTATTAATGTTTGATTTACATTGTATGTATATTGCAACACTAATTGTATTTAAAATTTCAAAATCAATTTGGGCAATATGTCAATCATTGGTCACAAATAAGTACATTCAGAGGTCAAAACCTTGTTTCTCAAATATTCTTAGATTGTTTTGTGCAACTCAAATACTTATCAATCATGATGTATTGGCTGAACATCAGAGATTACTTTAGTGGCGAATATTCGCCAATGGCAAATTTTTCACATCGACCATGTCGGAAATAGCGAATATTTTGTACCGACTAGGGGTGGCCATGTCGCCAGAACATTATCAATTTTCATCAAAGTCAAAGCCCGATCGCCATATGTTTTATGCAATTAAATGTTTCTATGTGATGATTTCGCCAATACAATATAGGGTGGACACACAGTAAATTTAATTATTTCGCCTACACTCTCTGAGGTTGCCTTAATAGATGACCTTAATTCGCCTATAGGCATGTGAAGATTTGTTAGCCAGGGGGACCCAATTCGCTTGACATCTTGTCGATGCATGTCTCCATTCACCCCAACTTTCACCAACTATATTATATTCACCTATTATTTGGACAACCTATAATCGCCTCAAAAATTACATAAGTCACAAAAGTCGTGTTATAGTTACGTGGGATTCACCAAATATTTGTATACCATATAAAATTCCCACAGAATTCACCATATAAGGATTGGTATAAATACATGCAAAGATTAGATCTATCTCAACACAATCTGGTGGGTTCTAGGCTCTGAATTCTGATCAATAGTGAAGTTTCAGACCAAGGAAAATCACTGTTGTTGACTGCATTGGCGACTACTACTGACCTAAAGCCTAAAGGTGAGCGGTCATATTTTTGAAGTGGTATATTATACATTATAGTCTATTATTGCTTCTTCAACAAATTGATATTTTTTTGGCAGCCTTTATTTCATTGGAGATGTCGAATAGGAAGAGGGGTAGGAAACCTAAATGTGGGAAGGCCAGGAGAGGCCAACAAAAAGAAGAACATTGTCTTCGTACTTTGGCAGTGGAAAAGATTGTGGTGAAAATCAGGAAGGTACATCATCACAAGTACAAGTACAAAATTTGCCACATGAACCACATGTTTAAGACGACAGCGAACCTGATATCTTAGATTAGGATGATCTTGAAGAAGATTATCTAGTAGATACCCAAGTTAGCCAGAATGATATAATCAACTTGGTTGATAATGTCATTGATGATAATGCACGAAAAGGGAAAAGAAAAGCCATATCAAAAAAGGGTGAACCATAATAAAAAAAGGATCGAGAGTGGGATATGTCAGTGAGGAATTTTCAAATTAATTGGGCATCAAAGTATCCATTCATTGAACCAGTGGAGAATCCAATTGAAGGTGAGCCTCCAATAGAATGTAGGTGTAAGATTTGCACTTGGAAACATAACAAGGAAATTAGGTTGCAGCTAAAATTTGACACCATAGAAAAGAATATGGGTAAAGTTTATGAAAAACAAATGATAGACGGGGTTGAAAAATCAATGATAAGATGGAAAACAAAGGAGGAATGTAAGCATGTGAGGAATGCCGAAGAGTATTATTTTCATGAGAAATTACAGATGAAGCCTGCTGAAGTTAAAGGTTCTATTGAAGTTGTTTTTGGAAAAGCAATGCAAATAGAACAATTGGGAAAAGTTGTTCAGTTAAGCGTTGTTTTTCATATTTTGAGCAGAGGGCGTGCTATGACAGATTTCCCATCAATTAGTTCATTACAGTTTTTGAAAGTTCCTAACTATCCTAATAGACACTGGTCAGTAAACAGTGGATGGAAATGGGCAAGTTGTCTTGCTGAGGTTGAAAAAGAAGATGTACAAGAAAAAATAAGAGAGTCAAACTTCATTACATTTTCTTTAGACGAAGTTACAGCAGTAGACAATACTTCATGGGTATGCATGCATGTTTATACTGTAGATAATCATACCTGCCAACCTCATCTACTATCTGTTGCTAAAATGAAGGAGAGTGCGACAACGAAAAATTTATTTCAACTAGTAAAGAGAAGTTTAATTGAACGTGGAGCTATGGATGACATGACAGTAGCCAAAAAATTGGTTTGTGTTGGAGCAGAATGGAGCTTCAGTAATGCAAGGTCACAGGAATGGTCTTCGTACAAAGATTGAAACTTCATTTGTACCGTACATTACTGCAATTCACTGCATGGCTCACAAAATGAATCTAGCTTTTGGAATTGTGAGCAAGTTTGCTTCGGTTAAAAAAATTGAAATTTTAATTAGAGAGCTCTACTCACACTTATGTCAAAGTCCCAAGCGATTTATGGAATTTCAACACTTTGCTAATGGATTAACTGATGGGAACAAGCTTCTCAAGAATAATGATACTAGATGGATTTCTTTGGATGGTCCAATGCATCAAGTGTTTTCAGAATATTCATCCTTGATTGGACTATTTCACACAACTCACGACAAATCAGATCAACCGAAATTTCCTGAACTTATTGGCAGGTTAAGTAATTTAGAGACACTCTTAACTTTAGCAGCTCTTCTGCCCATGCTAGAGGAAATGAGGAATATTATGAAGGCTGCCCAAAAAATAGCTCTGTATATTGCAGAATATGCTACCTTATGTAAGATGACATGCATGACCCTCAACAATCTCTATCGAAATCAACCAACACTATCTGATGAAAAATTTGTTAAGTGGCGGACAATCATAGATTTGAACAATCCTGATAACTTTTTACAAATCGGTGTAGATGGGGAGGTATGTGCCAATGTACGGGGAGTTGAGATATCAATGCACTTCTATGCCACAGTCGAACCTGAGGAACCAAGAAAGTGCCCCAAGAAGCAAAAAGCAAGAGTTACAAGGGAAGATTTCGACAAGATTGTTGAGACTGTAACTACTTCTGTGAAGAAAATTGCATATGATCTTTCCTCACAAATTAGAAGCAGATTCCCTTCTGACAACCTACTTGAAGCCATGTCTATTGTGTTTCCTCATTATTGGATCTTCAATAATGCAGTTGATTTTTGAAGTAAGCTACTGACTTTGATAAAACAATTTTGCATATCCAGAGAATTGAATGGAGTAGCTATAAATGGAATATTAGATGAAAATCATCTTCAAGAGAAATCATCTCATTTTGCATACACTATGAAAGAACAATATGCCAAAATGGAGAACCCTGCGAAGAGGGATCAGTAACAAGGCTTTGGAAATCTATAGCTGAGAACTCAACGTTGCATGATTCAATGCCAAAATATGTGAAGCTTGTTGATTTATGTCTTACCATGATATTGGGTTCTGTGGAAGATGAGAGAGTTTTCAGTGCTTTGGGGTTCCTAAAATCAAAGCTAAGAAACAAACTAGACAAAAATTTAGAAAATTGCTTGAGGCTCTATACATCTAGGTATGATGTCCACACTTTTCCTTACGATAGGGCATTGCAAATCTGGAGGTCCAAATGTGAAAGAAAAGGTTTGGGAAACACTTCAAACCAAAGTGCCAGTGGGACTATTGACTCATGTACTGGACCTACTGGTAGCATTGAGATGCAGTTCAGCAAAGGTATGCAGACTCAGAGTAAAGAAACCACAGACAAGAATCAAGAAAGCACTAAATTTGATGAGGATGAATGGAAACTGTAAGAGATTGGTATTTATTAATCTTATTACTGTATCTCATCATTCATATTACAAAAGCATATTACTTTTTACAATTAGAATTTAATATTGATTTGTAATTGTATTTTTCAACTTTCTATTTCCAAATTTAAAATAGCATAATAAAAAAAAACCATAATGTGTTTATTGATATAGAGATGTTTGTTGTTTATTTATACATGTTTGAGTCTCAAATCTGTGTGATACATTTCAGAACCATATGATACAATTCATTCAATAGTAATACACATGTCAAGAACTTAGATTTTCATTAATTCTTTCAAAATATAACCATATGATACAATTCATTCAATAGTAATACACATGTTGAGAACTAAGCTTTTCATTAATTCTTTCAAAATATAGCCATATGATATAATTCATTCAATAGTAATACACCAATCTGTGTGATTCTCCATGCCAATTGCAAAAGTGAATACAAAGTTTCAGAACCCTTTGCAAATGACCTTGAATTCCCTTTTATAGAAACAAGGGAGCAACAACAGCTTCAGGTCGAATTGCAAGTTTGCAACATGTGAAGACTGAACATCAAAATCACAAAGATCAGCACAGATTTATATGGCCATCACAAGCTGTATTAGCAATTTAACATCTGCTACATGTTTGATGTCTCCTGTTCAAAAAATAGAGTTCAAAATTAAATATTAATTCATGCCATGACAAATTAAACATAGATAATAGCAGTGCCTAAAACCTACTAATCAGAAATAGAGAAATGCATAAATGTTAAAGCAAGAGAGAATTTGAGAATACAAATTTACTGGCTGAAGTTTTGCACTGTGTATCATAGATTCATAGGCTGGATTAGCAAAATAGCAATAGCGAGTGCTATTTTTTTCCTATTCATAAAATAGATTCATAGGTTGGATTAGCAAAATAGAAATAGTGGTTGCATCATAGATTCATAGGCTGGATTAGCAAAATAGCAAACAGAAAAAACATAAAACCTTGAAATTAAGAATAAAAGAAGAAAATTGTGCAATACATACTATGATCCTTAAGAATTTTGTGCCAGTTTTTGGAGGGTGCTCCACTCTTCGTCTAATGGAAGGTCAATATTCTGTAAACTATGGAAAGTCAACTCCAACTTCATCAACATTCCATATTTAGAAGATTTACTTGACATCACTATTTCATCCAATACCGAATTTAGAGTTGTAAATGGTTGGATGAATTCCAGAAAGATTTTGGAAGTTGTGTCCTTTGGAAGCAAGTCTAAATCAAACTTCATTTTTATCTCTGTTCTTTTTTTGTATGCTTCTTCTCCAATGAATGTTTTTGATGTGTCAATAGGCTTAGGCAAACCAAGTTTAATCAAATTATTTTTCTTTTCTTGCAGCTTCAATATCTTTTTTCCACAACTTTCCATAACTTCTGTTGTTTCCCTTAGCTTTTGGCATTTTTGAATAATAGATGATGTCTTAACTATGGCATCAATGTAGCTCTTAATTCCCTTGGATGCCAAGTAGTTGTCACTGGAACTGTAGACTACTTTCAAAATCTTGTTTGCCATTTCTCTTTTGAATAAACATGTGTGCTCTTCTCATAGTGCCCTTTGATTTTTATAAAATTTAGTCTCATACTTTCAGTCAATTGAAATCATTCACACAACTTCTCACTCCTCTGCATTATTTGCCGCCAAATGTTTTCTTGTATATACTTTGTTGTATTTTTCATATTATCTTTCAATCTATCCTCCAAAGTTTTTATTTTATCATTTGCATTGTGCAGGTCTTCTTTCATTTGTGAACATTTTTTTCTTTCTTCATCTACTTTCTATTGCAAATGTTTTTCTTTTTCCTTCCCATGATCCAATAGGTCCTGTAATTTTTTCATTTCAGTGGCAGCAAACTCATAGCTTTTGTACAATTTTTGAAAACTGGCTTTTTCCTCAACATTTTTTTTACTACTTTTAGCCAATTTTTCTGTCAGGTCCTTCAATTATGCATCCTTCTTCTCCTGCTCTGCAATTTCTACTGCAGAGCCTGAATTTTTTATCCTTTTCTGTAAATCATTGCACTTGATATTTGCTGCTTTCTTTCTTGATTTTTTTGTTTTCCAGGTCTGCCTGTTAACTTTTCTATTTGTTTCTCCAATTTATTGTTTTCTCTCTCCACCTTTAGCAGTAAAGTGTAGACCACTTCGTTAGTTCTTTTTGACACATTAATTTTGTCCACATTATGTACTTTGGAAAAATCTATTTGGGGGGTGCTAACTTGAAATTGAGAGGGATCTATCTGACTGTGTGGTGGATTTTTTAGATGGGGTGGGGGCCGGGGGCATAACAACCATGAACTCCATCATATCTTTCTATGGGTCATATGTTGGCAATACCTTGTTCCTTGCAGGTTGTTTGTTTACAACTTCAGACTCGGAAACCCTATGAAATGCTTTCTTTTTTTCTTTATTTGCTTTTGTTGTGTGTTCATATTTTTCATAGTAATCACGAAATTGAAAATCTGGGCTTGCCGAAGCAATTGAATGTTTGAAAGGTGACATAGGAATACCATAGGCTCTAGTTCCACTTATTCCTGTGGTTTTTACTAATGCTTGACCAAGATTACCAACAACAGTTCCTGATGCTATCCCACTCCCATTGACACTTTCATGTGTATTTTTCATAGTCTTTTGAGGTGTGTGATCTGAAACTGCAAATGATTGATTTGTAGTGTCAGTGGCACTTGATATAGGATTCTCAATAGTATGAGATTGAGTATCTACCTCTAGTGGCCTCTTGCGAGAGATATTTTGTTGTTTCCCTTGTCCAACACCAAGACAACTAGTATCAGTAGTAGTACCCATGCCAACCCCACCAATCACAGCGGCACTTGACTGAACAATAATAGGAATACTATCCCCAGATTTCCCACTAGCGGTAGTGGCACTTGATTCACCACCCATGGGAATACCATGATGTGGTGGTGGTTGTGGATTTGAACCTGAAACAAATGTAGGTGGACCCTGAGGGTAATGAGTAGTACCTATCCATGATGAATCTGAAGAATCAAGTCCAATGACTGGTTTATAAGGACCTTTTGATTTTGACTGTGATGGAAGTTGTACCTGAAGTGGATACCAAATGCCCTCTCCTCTGGCACCTAGACCACCACCTTCAAAACCCATTTTTTCCACAAGGGTTGCCCTTTGCTATATTTTTCTTTCATGGACTCATTGACTCCACCTAATATTTTTGGGACTATAGTAGTTGTTGGAGGGGGCTCAACGACAACCTCATGCTCATCATCATCTTCAGTCTTGCCATGCTCCATATCACACAATTTGCTAAACTCTGCATCCTCGTCGATGCTCTCAAATTCTGCACTTGTATTTGGTTCACCGAGATTCCTCCACATAGTCCAAAAATCATTTATTTTGGTTTGAGGAAATAATTCTCTTTACATTCATGTAGAATTGATTTGGGAATAGATTTGTTAGATGGATTAGCATATTTTAGGTAGAAATTGTAGGACCTCCTATTTTGGATGCCCTGGCCCTCCTCTGTTGTCCTCTCTGTGTGCATTTGTAATGTCATAATTTGTGATGAAATTTCTTCTGTTGAAATGTTATTGTCAGCTGCAATTTTCTCCATCTCTTTTTTAACCTCATCCCAAGAGTCCATGTTTCTAAGCTTTTCTAGCAATGGTTTACTTTCATGTTGACATAACGCTGAAGAGTTCCCATTTTTCTGAAGCCTTGCTTGAACTACACCGATTGGATCATACTACCAGAGACCCTCATCACCAAAGTTAAAAACTGTCAAAAAATCATGTGCCACATTGAATGCTTTTCTCTCAAATGTGAACCCTCCACATGAGAAAGGCAAGGAAGGAAATATGCTCTTCTTTTGCTGACCATGGAAGTGCCTATCTATGCTCTCCAATTGCCGTACATACTCTAATGCAAATACCCTCTTTGTCACATGTATTGGAAGTCTGTATGGTTTTACTGTCGATCCGTAAAACCTTAACACAGTGAATTCTTCCATGAAGAACCAATCAGCCAATTCTATTTGACTTCCAAGTTGAATGCAATCTCTACAACACACAGGCAACCTAGGCATTGGAGTGCTTGTAATTTTATTATACATTGGTGCCAAAAAGAAGTCTACAAAATGGTTGTAGTTCTTTCTGTTATCATGCATCCTTATCTTTGACGTCCAATCATATATTGGACACTCTGTTCACTTCCCAGTCTTCTCATCAATCTTATAGCTCACAATTTGAAGCTTGTTGGTCTCAAATATTGCACGATACTTGGATAGAAGGAGATAGCACAAGTAGGATGAGAACCTAAATGTCTTACAGGAACCTTCTTTTATCATTAGTAATTGCTTTTGAATGGATTTTACAATGTGCTCAATAAAATTATATCTTACTGGCTGACCTGCACAATGGATATTATAAATCATTTCAAGAAGGCTTGCACCCACTTCCCTATCATTTTCCAATCCCAAGAAAAATGACAGCAAGGAAATAGTATATCCCCAACCCATGGAATAAAAATGTTAGAATCATAAGGAGGCTTATGATTATGATCCAACACAATACCAGTACCACTCTTTATTAGAGCTTTGATAAATGAATCTCTGTGACTTGGATCGAGACTCTCATAATTCCCTACCAGCTTTTCAAGGTCAATTTGGACATTTGAGTTTTGGGCTTCAAATCCTAGGTTCAACAAATGAGCAAATTTTCCCTCGTTTATGGATAGAACTTCCTCTTTTGTATTTTTATTAACAATTGCTTTTTTATCTTCATCATAATTTTCGGCGCAGACCATGACAAAATCAGGGCAAGGGAATACTTTAGGTAACACCATGCTTCCTAATCCAACATCCCACGATGCGATTTTATTTATTTTTTGTTTTAACATTGGGTTGAAAACAATAAATTTTGCCTTGGATGCATCTGCCGCCTTACTAGACAATGCATATCTAATATCTACGATACGCTTTTCACCACGGATAGCAGGGTCATAAATATCATGGTATTCATCAGTGAAACCTAGTGTTTTAACCAATTCAGTTAGGTACATTTTGTTTTTCACTTGGCTTCTTGTTGAACTATTGCTTCCCATTTTCCCCATCACTATTATTGTTAATAATTCAAAATAATGATAGATAAAAACCTGAAAATGCTAACCGTCAAATTGGACCACAAGATTACCAAAAGCAAAAAAGGCGGGATGTAGGTGTTCTAGATTTTACCCAGAAATTGGAATTTCTATTTCACTAGATTGGCGCAGACAGTCTCTGTTGCAACTTGCATTCCTCAATCTAGTAGTTGTTTCTGAATCTCCCTCGATTTACAGGTTTGTCCAAGAAATGAAAGACAATTATGATTTACGAGTCTCTTATTTTGAAAACTCTGAAAAGTAGAAAAGTAAAACCTAAAGGGACAAATATCTAGAATCATGTTGTAATTTTATTAATTACTATTAATAACTATTCGATGTCGAAGGACAAAACATTCATTACTTCAGTATAAATTCTGAGGACATTAAGAATCATGTTGTAATTTTATTAATTATTATTAATAACTATTCGATGCCGAAGGACAAAACAGTCACTACTTCAATATAAATTCTGAGGACATTAAATGTAATACATTCAATTCCGGGCGAAGTCTTCCCAAATGTGTTCACTTCCCACATTTGGGCTGAAATCCACCCTAAGTCGTTAATCTTTGCTCATCCAACGGACGAGGGACCAAGGTACTTGTTGTGACTTTACGAGTCTATTTTTAAAGTCTGTTTAATAATTTTTAACTTCTGCCCGAAAAAGTGCTTTATAGACTCTGTATGGTGGAAAAGTGGGCTTATAAAATTAAATATGTGAAAATTATGATTAAATTACTAGTCCACACACACACACAGGACTTCTTGATGCAAGCTATGGAGTAACGATGTGTTACTCAGCTTCCCAAGGAGGGTCCCATGGTTCTCTATCTCACAATGTCCCTCAAACCAACGTTTTTGCTCTCAGATCACTGAGCAAAATGGTTTAGGGATGGCAAATATGAGAACGAGAGATGCTTTGATAAATTTTAGTATGAGATGCGTTATAAGCTAGGTATGATTCTAAAATGTAATAAACTAAATGATAAGACGACAAGATTAGTATGAATACTATCCTAGCATACTATATTTAGTCTATGATTGAACTAAAATGATAAAGAAAGTAATCTAAACATGCATATTTAGTCTATATTCCTGATCTAAAAGAGGCTAAATGATGAGCATAAAGATGATATGAAAGCTTGAAAGAATTTGAGCATAAGTATGATGCTTCAAATTTGAAAGATGATTGTTAAAAATGGAGGAATGAGAGCTCTATTTATAGCCTAAACAGGGCAATGGATGGTCAAGATTGAATGGTTTAATCAAGGGCCAAGTTTGAAAGTTGGGGATCCATGTGCACAATTGGCACCAATAAAATGGTGACAAGTGTCAACATAGGATTGGGTTGAGAGAAGAAGTTGGAGGCATTAAAGGCCTGAGAAGACCTCATGGTTATCTAAAGGCTAAGGGTTAAGTCTAAATTAGGTTTACCCACTGGATTAAGAGCTAATCCAAGGATAAACCTTTGTGCAAATGATTAAGAGATAATCATGGTCAAAGCATTAATGGCCTGATGAGACCTTTGGGTTGGGTAGAGGTTGAGTCAAAACAAATGTTTTAACCATGTGGGAGGGTTTGAATTAACCATTAATGGTTATTGGAGACTTTGGGGATTAAGTGGTTGAAGGTTGGAAGCCTTCAATGGTTTTCAAAGACTTTAAGGATTTTGGTGGTTGAAGGTTGAAAACCTTTAATGGTTATCAAGGACTTTGGGTCATTTGAGAAGTGACTTCCCTTTGCTTAGGGATGTGACAAAGTTTAGAGGAGGGTTAGGTTAATTTAGAAGTGATTAGAAGATTCTAGAAGGGATTAGGAAGGGGTTTGGGATTTTGCAAGTGGATGGGGGATAATAGGATTTAATTGAATTAAATGATTTTCATTCAATTTGGTTGTAATTAAATAAATTTGATTTATTCAATTTAGGATAACTATTTAATTAAATTTGAATTTAATTAAAAGTGGCTAGGGGGATTTAATTGAATAAAATGATTTATTCATTAAATGGTATAGAGAATTTTATTTAAATAAATTGAGTAATTTACTTAATAAAATAGAAGAATGTGGATAATTTAATTAAATTGGATTTAATTAAATAGGGAAATGAACATAAAATATTCATTTAGGAATATGGTCATTTTTATACGTCTACATTTTGCCCCTTTGAAGTGACGTGTGTGCACATGTTATTTCAAAGAAAATGATGTCCTATCATGATTTATGATCAAATGCCATTTTTTGTGTCACTTTTTTGATTTGTTAGTCGTTCGCCAAATTTGATGTGATGCCCCAGATTCGAGATTTGATGGTGATGCCCCCTCGGGAGATGAATCAATTTTTTGAAATTTTTTTTGATTTAATTTGATGTGTTGCGTATGATGTGTATGATTTCGTTCATGTAAAAAGTGTGTGAATTGATTCATCTCCCGATAAGTTACAACTGTTTTGGTATAGGGGAGACCGCGACCATATTACAGGTCCAGTTGGCTAACCCTAATTTCATTTTCCTCTTATAAAAGGGGAAAAGGGGTCAAATTAGGTTCATTTGTGCTTTGTTGACTTTGAAGAAAGAGAATTTGCTCTGGAGAGAAAATGCCTATTCCTTATCACAGACACCGTTTTGAGCGCGTTCGGAGGTATCGAAGACCAGTAGCACGTGGACCACCAGTAAGTCAACGTTTTTGACCCCTTTTTGATTTTTTGTTTTGTCGTTTTTAGTCATTTTTTGAATTTCAAAGTTCGGATGTTTCGTTTTAGCGCGTCTAGGGTCAACAGTAGCGCATACGAAGTGTAGAGTAGCGCATCAGGTTTAAATTTAGGGGTCGCGTCCAAAAATGTAGGTTAGCGCATAGGACTTTTAGGTTAGCGCGTGCACGTAGAACAGCGCATGTAAAGGTTTGGGTAGTGTGTCGCATCAACAGGGTAGCGCGTAGGTATGACCTAGCACATAGGGGCTGCCAGGGTTCGCATAGTGAAGGGGGTTTAGCGCGTAGGACTAACCTAGCGCATAGGGCTAAAAGGGTAGCGCTTAGGAAGGGTAGATTAGCGCGTAAGCAGAGTCTAGCGCATGGGGTGGGTTAGGTAGCGCATTGGGTGAACAGTTTAGCGCGTAGACTGTATCTAGCGCATAGATTAGATAGAATAGCGCGTAGGAGAGGCAGCCTAGCATGTGGGGGTTATTTAGCGCATTGAAGGTCTGTTTTAGTGCATCCGAAAATTTTTGCAGTTTTGGCCGAGTTGAAAATTTGTTTTTGTTTGCCTGTCGTGTTTTGATGAATTTATCCAAGATGAGTATTTGTATAACTTGTTTTAATGTGCAATTTTCCAAGTTATGTATAGATATCAAGCTATTGTATTGATCAGAATATGATGTATTTGCGTTGTCTGTTTCAAGTTCAATGTGTGGGAAAGCCTGAGTTGTTTTACAAGCCGATATGGGTTGGAAACTTGAGTTGTTTTTCAAGCTGATATGGGTGGGAAACTTGAGTTGTTTTACAAGTTTTGATATGGTTTTTGAAAACTTGAGTTGTTTTACGTTTCAATTCTGGGCGAAGTTCTCCCAAATGTGTTCACTTCCCACATTTAGGCCGAAATCCACCCTAAGTCGTTGATCTTTGCTCATCCAACGGACGAGGGACCAAGGTACCTGTTGTGACTTTACGGGTCTGTTTTTTAAGTCTATTTAATAATTTTAAATTTTCGCCCAAAAAAGTGCTTTATAGACTTAATTATATTTAATTAAATTTAAAATGTTTCAATTCCGGGTGAAGTTCTCCCAAATGTGTTCACTTCCCACATTTGAGTTGAATTCCACCCTAAGTCGTTGATCTTTTCTCATCGAACGAACGATGGTACTTGTTGTCAGTTGTTGTGGGTCCCATGAATTCTGCCAGTTTTTGAGCACGTCACCATACTCGTGTCACTTTTTCGGGCAAAGTTCTCAGAAAGCTGTTCACTTCCCACATTCGCCCCGAATTCCACCCAAGTCATTGATCTTTGTTCATCCAATGGTTGATGGTACCTATTTTCAGGATGTAGTGGGTCCCACAACTTCTGCCATTTTTCTGGCATGTCACCATACTCGTGTCACTTTTGGGGTTTGATTTTTAAGTTTATTTAATCATTTTAAACCTCCGCCCGAAAAAAAGCTTTATAGACTTAATTATATTTAATTAAATTTAAAATGTCCAATTCTGGGTGAAGTTCTCAGAAAGGTGTTCACTTCCCACATTCGGGCCGAAATCCACCCTAAGTCGTTGATCTTTGTTCATCCAACGGTCGATGGTTCCTGTTTTCAGATGAAGTGGGTCCCACAACTTCTGCCATTTTTCTGGCACGTCACCATACTCGTGTCACTTTTCGGGTTTGTTTTTAAAGTCTATTTAATCATTTTAAAATTCTGCCCGAAAACAAGATTTATAGTCTATAGACTATAGACTTAATTATATTTAATTTAATTTAAAATGTTCAATTCCGAGCGAAGTTCTCACAAATGTGTTCACTACCCAAATTTCGGCCGAAATTCACCCTAAGTCGTTGATCTTTGCTCATCCGACGAACTCTGATACCTATTGAGAACTTGAGTGTTGTCGGATATCGTCGGTCCCATAATAAGAGACATTTAAATTTTAAAGATGTGCAAAAGTTTGAGATAACTATTAAATATAATGTTGATATTATTTGTAAAAATTTGAAATTCAAAAATAGTATAAAACATGAAACTTAGTTTCTAGAATAAAACAAATAACTAAATAAAAATGTAAATTTTGATATACAATTTGAAAGGTAAAAGTTTAATATAAAAAAGAAAACATACAATATTATATCTAAAATATTAATTTAAAGTTTAACAAAATTCTTTGAAAATATGTTTACGATATATAATTTTAAAAAATAGTTTAAAAATATATATAAAAGTTCAACATAAATTTAGTGTATTAATTTAAAAAAATGTGCAGTCCTCAACCTGTTAAGGCGAGCAAATTTGGAAAGTACAAATGCCAAAGTGGCGATTAATTGTTGCAGAAGGAGTTGTTTGTGGCATGTCGCACGAACGGAGGAAGGGGAGGATGGGAAGAAATCTTTTTCTTGATCTCATGGCATTAATGCCTTATCGTGCACATTCATTACCCAACCTATAAGACGAAGGTAGAAATTATTACCTTTTGATCTGTGTACCAGTTTTTGCTTTGAAGCAGAACAAATCTGTAGTTCATAGAATCGTAGCTTTTGTAAGACATTTTTTGCTGGAAGTGCTTCTGAAATCGCAGGTGACCATGGAGGCCAATTTCATACTTCGAACAGACAAGAAGTTGGTGCCCTTTTTGGGCAAAGTATCTGATAAACGAATGCAAGGACTGTTCAGGTTTAAGGAGGAGAAGTTGTGGCCGGCAACTCGACTGATGCTTGTGGAGGAGGTGGCACATATCAGTCACCGGTATCGAACTAACATGGAGGTTTACTCTCTGATTCTGGTGTGGGCCTGTGAATTTGAACTGGAGGTGGAAAAGGTAAAACTCACATTGGTCAAATTGATTGATGGGGATTTTTTGATTAACCTGGATTCAATCTTGGAGTGGGTGGTGCCAGGAGTTGGCATTTGAATTAAGGAAGGGGACGACCAGGAGGAATTGCTTCCTTTTATTCATGGCCCAGAGGATGAAATCAAATACCAGTGCCGTGAATGAACTCGAGTGGGGTGGGAAGCGATGAAAATCTTTGTGAAATTAACGAGGGTGGATGAAGTCCTGAAGTCTTTGCATGCGGTGGCAAGGATGGAGGTTGGTAGGGAATTGAGAGATAGGGCTGAAAAAGGAAGGGCCATACAGCTACTGGCAAGCTTGGAGGGCGACCTCGACTTCGGGTGCCTAAACTGTATTCCAAAAATGAAAGCTGAAGCGAAAAAAGGGAAAGCCAAAGCATTGACCTCCGAGGAGGGAAGGGACTGGGAGGAGGTGACCCAGGGGGATAGTGAGGCTGAGTGAGCGGCCTATTGGCAATGAACTGGTTTTTTTGTCTGCTTGCTATAAGTTGTGGGAAATGTGGTTTTCTCTCTGTCTGTGTTTATGCATGAATGACTACAAATTTTGTATCTTGAAACTTTTGAATTAATAAAATGAAAAAACCTTTACGAATAAACTTTTGTATCTTGAAACTTTTGAAATTTTGTATTTTGAATGACTATATAGTATATATTTATAAAATTATAATCAACCATAATCAATGTACAAATAATTAATGGAACGAACTGAATTTTTTTTTTATAGCATTACATAAAAAAGATCACAATATTAATTTTATTTCCATTATTTAACAAATAATTGAAATAATGTAGCTCATATACAAAAAGCATTTGAAAGAAATTAATTAATAAAAATGAAATAGAATTATAGAAAGCATTTTTATATCCATAAGACTGTAAGAGGCAAACTGAAACAAACTGGAATTTGAAAAATTATCATTAATATTTATGCTTTTGAAATTTACAATTTTTTCATCGGAGACTTGAGTCCCCCAAAAACTTAAAAGCCAAAATGAGTGAGCCACTAGCACTGAGCCTGTTAGGGTTCAAGGACATAGGAAAAAAAAACTACAGGGGGGTGAGGCTAGGGCAGAGGTAGTGGAATTGTTTACAATTTTGCCCTAAAAATATGGCCCTCCTTCCATGTAGAATTCTTAAGACAACATAAGCTGAGAGAATTCTTCAATCCACATGTAGTTTGGAAAGTCATCTAGGAGGAACCATTTCCGAAGGAAGTCCCTGCCAATTCATGCCCATTTCCTGTGACGTGTCAACTGCTCTGCATTCAGGTTTAGGAGAAATGGTTGCCTGGCCACTGGCACTATTTGGTCAGGGAGGAGAAGCTTGATTAATTCACTCGTTCAAGGGATCCCCACCCCTACTTCTACAAGGACAACAAGAGTAATATCGTCTCCAAGGATGTCTTCCTTAAAAACCTTCCTCAACAGCATCAACATATCCACCTTGTCTCCTCACAGGTCCAGAAGAGATGCTAAGAAGCGGGATGTAATGTCCGTGTTAACACAGTACCTATTTTTGGTTCGCAGAAATTCTCTGCCCAGCACCATTCACAAAGCCTCATTGGTGAATGACCCAACCTCCTTGCAGACTAATTGGAGGGTTGGGTCTCTAATGAAGCCTAGAAAGGCCCTCTGGTCCTCTGTAGAAATGCTTCTCAAGCGGATGGGTTTGAGAAGCAAAGATCATATATAAATTGTTGAAGCTCTTGATTGTAATAATTACTTCTTTAACCATATTAACTGCTATAATTTTTTTAAAATCTTTCGTATCTCTGCAAATCTTTCCCATAAATGCACTATTGTGCGAAAATGGAAACAGCTATGAACCAGTACCAAATTAGCAAGTATCACATTGGAAGTCATGGGGACAGAGTGGATTGTCATAAGTGAATAGATATATATTAAATGAACGAAATTATCGATCGTGATTCGTGACATTTGATACGTGTCTATTGAATCCAATTCCATTCTAAGCACTTTCTGGTGAGCTATGTTCTCTTCAGAAAATTGGGCCGAAATAAAACTTCAGCCATTGATCTACGATCATCGAACGGTTTAAAATCATTGATAGATTTTAGGTATGTGTCACCCTTCACGTGTCAAAGAGGCTGCACTTATTGATACATCGTGCAGAGTCCGGACTCAATGTATTATGTGATGTGATGTACTGATGTGATGTGATGTGCCTAGCACTCTATTAATGGTAATGAATTCATGAAATCGCCAATTAATTATATATTGTACCATAAATAACAAAATATTCACCAAAACAAATTAAATAATTTTCAAGCGGCGGAAAAAATTGCCAATACATTTAAATAATTTTCAAGCGGTGGATAAAAATCGCCAATACATTTAAATAATTTTTCCTTCGGAGTAAAATTTTTCGCCTCCCACAATAAATATTTTCCCCATAGAACAAGGTATTATTCGCCAGAAATTTATGGCATTTTCGTACCCTAGAAAAAAAATCGTCAATACAAAATAATTTTTTCCTCATTTAAAAAAAAAAATTCACCATTGATATGAAAATTTCCCCTCGAAAATAATGTTTGATTCGCCAGGATTTTACACAGTTGACTAGGGTTTTTTTTAAAGTTATCCCTGCTCAACATTTCTTTAGTTTTTTAATGTATGATGTAATTACGATTAAGTTGGACAGTCATTTTTGCTAGCTAATTACTATTTCTAATGTAACAACATATGTAATTTTTTGTCCTAGTATTTTTGTAGTTAAGTGTGAAGTATAGACAAGTTTGTCCACAAAATGTGTGAATTGGGAAAGGTCATTGTATAAGAATTATAAATCCACCAAAGTAAAGGTGTTGTTGATAGGGAAATGACTAATATAAATGTTGTCTATATTTTAAGTAATAACTTTAGTTTTATTAATCTTATTTCATTAATAAGGATGTATTGTATGTTTTTAATGTCCTCTAAATATTGTCAATGATTGTCCATGTAATGGTTGTATTTCTTTAATTAGAATATTTAAGGTGACATGTATTGTTGATGTAATAATGTTGAATGCATTAATTCCTACTGGAGCAAGTGTGATGAGTGGATTTAGTTTTTTTGATATTGAATTTTGAAGTGCACCCTTGATGCAATATATTAGACATGACTTTGATGTACTTGTAGTTCTTTGAATGCCTCTTTATAGTGACTATTTTGAAGTAAAATCGATTTGGTGTTTAGTAATGATAGTTCGTGCCACATATGATTTTGGTGATAGTGTATAATTTTGGTCATACAAAAGTGAGAAGTGAGTGTGTGTGGTCTTCTTGTTGAGACATATTGTAGTTGCCTCAAATGTGGTTGTTGTCAAAATCACATTGCAATTGAGAATTTTAATTCTTTTTTAAATTAGAATTTGTAGCAAGTCGCATTTGTGATAATGATCCCATTTAATGTTTATTTATTTGTTGTCTATGTTTCTTTATCACTCTCTTTATCATATTTATAAAATCATAACTTTGCATTATGTGTTTGACATGTCATACATTATATTTACTTTTCCATGTTTTCTTTTTTTTTAGTGTTTCTTCTTTTTCAAGATTTTATGAGTCTAGTGTTGGAATAATACTAAATCATAGAATTATTTTCACAATTGATTTTTCTTCTCTCTTTACATTTTTGCATCCTTTCAAACAAGAAACATAGAAATATAATTTTGTTATTTCAATTAATGTAACTATTTCTAGATTAGATGGTGATTGCATATAGGAGTGTAGGTAGTTAGATTGCATGTGGGTTTTGTTTGTAATTTTTTCAAGATACTAAAATTAATACTTTTTTACTAATATTTAAAAATAAAAAGTCTTCAATTATAAATAAAAAGAGGTAATTTTTGGAGCATATGGCATTTTTCTTCTCCCCTATATCGCAATCCACTAGTCTCTATAATTTAATATACTATCATATCTTGGTATTTAGGTTTTCTAATTTGTACAATTTTTTGTTATCATACACACAATTTTATGTTTTCATTTAGCTTTAGATGAATACTTTAAAATATATAAGTCTTCTTGAAATGATAGGTAGGTAGTTTATATTATCTCTTCATATTGAAAGTATCTTGTGATTGCATATGTTTAACTTGTGTAGTGTTGCAATACACATACAATGTAAATCAAACATTAATAATAGTGACAAACAACTTCACCAAGAAACCCTACTATATACATGCCAAAGAATATTGCTAATAACCAACTTAAGGATTCAAATTGACCTTGTAAATGGATCACTTAGAGAAGCCATGGATATTGTCTACATAATTGATTTTAAACCACTAGATTTTCCTATGTAGATCATCATATGACTTGAAAAATAAAATGGTCCAATATGGGACAAAGAAAATCCAAGTACAATACCAATACTACCAACCATATGCTAGATTTAGTCGGGTTAGTCAATCAATTTGAAAAATAAGAAACTGACATACTAGTGAAACATTAGATATAAAGACTCACTTTGTAAACTCGTTTAAACAAGCTAATCCTTGAAAATAGTCTCATTGTTCTCTATCTCATAGGATTTCTCAAGTCAATGGTTGCTCTCAGATCATTGAGCAACTGACCTTTGGAATGACAACTCCAAGAACGAGTGATATGTGATGGAAATGATCTATATGCCATATGAAACTAAGATCTATACGATGATTAACAAAGCTTGCTAAGATGAGATATTATGCTATGATAATGAAACTAACTATGCTATGATATGGATATTAAGCTATACTAACATGCTATACTAAAATTAATATGCTATGCTAATGATATGAAATGCTTCTAAATGTTAAAGATTATGATTAAACAAAGAGAGGCAAAGCTTAAGACTTGATAAAATAGATTATAATATGGATGCATGAAACTTGGATCATGGATAATGAGAGAAATGAGGCATATTTATAGAAGAAATGGGCAAATGGATGGTTAAGATTGAGTAATCTTAACAAGGGTTAGGATTGAAGGATCTTCAATCCATGTGATTCTTTCAAACCAATCCCATGTTGACAAGTGTCAATATGAGAAGGCTTAAGAGGGGAGAGAAGAGGCATTAAATGCCCGAGGACACATGCAGGTCACCCTAGGAGGGTTTGGTTAGGATTGAGTTAGTGGATAAAGCTTTTATCCAAACAATGAATGCTTGAAGAAACCCATGGGTTAAAGGAATGATTAAGTTAGAGAGAAAGTCTCTAACCAAGTGTTAAGGTTGAGTTAACCATTAATGGTTATGAAGACTTTGGAGGTTACCTTGTTCAAGACATAAAGACTTGAATGGTTTATGAGGACTTTGGGGGCTTTTGAGAAGTGACCATTTTCTTAAGGAATGTGCAAATGATTAGTAGGAGGATTAGGCTAAAATGGAAGTGATTAGAAGAATCTAGAAGGGGGTTTAGGCATGCAAGTGGGAGGATTTTTAGGATTTAATTGAAATAAAATTAATTTATTTCAAAAAAGTGGGTTACAACTTGCATTGGGTTGATTTAAATAAATATTGATTTATTTAAATGTAAAAAAGGGGTTTTCAATTAAATGTAAATTTAATTAAATGGGAAAGGTGTGTTTAATTAAAGAAATATGATTTATTAAATGGAAAGCTAGAATTTGGCCAAATCAAAAAGATTGAATAATTTATTGAATCACTAGAGGAAGGAGGTGAATTAATTAAATATTAATTTAATTAATAGAAGAATTGTTAGTGAATTAAATATTTATTTAATTTGATGATCAGATTGATACATCTACACCAACATCATAAGGCAACTAAAGATAAATATCATTTTATCACGGGCATTGCTATAAATAAATTTCATCTATTTGTTAGAAATGAAAGTAAACAACTACAATATGAAAATTTAAAATTTAATTTGCATGATACCAATGGAGATTCAAGGAAATGTAAATAAACAATAATAAATAAATCAACAAGCTTAAAAGAATTGTAACCGCACAATATTTACATGAAGAAAAAATCTTAATGGCTTAAAAATCCATAAAAATGAGGTCAATTTTGTATTATCTTGAAACAAGAATACACTAGCAGTTGCATGGTTTGCATGCAACGGAAGCTGATAGGGTGAATGTTATATTGTTCTGGTGGATATTAATTGTTTTATTTTTGTTTGGCAATGTTTCTTTATTTAGTAACAGAGCATTTGGGTATAATAGGTTTGAATGTTTTTTTTTTAGGCAATTTTTTATTTTCTTTTAATAAAAATAGAACGTTTGGCCGAATTGAAATATAATTAAGTATACATAATGGGGATCAATAATGTGTAAGGGATTCTATTTTGTAGGTGAAACATTGGAATTTATGATGGATTTTGAACCAATTGAAAGGGTATTGTGTTGTGAGTTGTTAATGTCTTTTGTGATAGAGAGTGGGAGAGAGTAGGTTTATTTTGTAGTATTGAACCTTTAAGAAGACAGTTTAATTTCATGAGCTTCATGAGATGTGACATGCGCAAGCTATGATTGTACAGGTAGTGAAACAAGGTAAGGTTATTATCTGATAATATAGGTAAAGGAAGGATAGAAGCCTATACTGGCAGGGAAAACATTTGTGGGATAACATGGTGCCATATAAAAAGGAAAGGGGAAAATGAAAAGGATTTGTATTGCATTTGTATTTTTTTAAAATAAGGAAGAGTTAATCCCGTGATTAATTTTTTTTTGATAAAAATGTTAAGAAAGGCATACCTAATGTGAAGGTCGGAAAAAGATTTTTTTTTAGTTTGCAGGGTATGAGTAGTGATGTGCTAATTTTTTGTATATGGTTAAATCATAGTGCCCTTTTGTAGGAGGTGAATAACATTGCTCTCTACAAGGACATATGATTTTAAAACAAAGAGCACTCTGAAGAGAAGAGTGACAATTTAATGTAGTTTTCTTGCAAAACTATATGGAATGTTGATAGTAATGTGTTTTTTTTGCAAGCATTTGGAAATGAATTAGTTTGTCTTAATATATGAAGTTTTTTTTTTTTTTTGAAAAGTTGGATGTTCTTTCTTTTATGTGTGAAAAGCTAATAGGTCCAATGAAAAGAAACAACATTTGCACGATCTTCAATCGCTGTATACATTTGAATTACGGGTTTTTTGGGGTAGCTATAAGTTTGTGTGTAGTTTAAATTGAAAATTTGGCAAGGGAAAAAATCAATATTGGATTATGAAGTAGTGAATGGAAAATTGATAGCAATCTGAAATCTTTTGTGACTATTTGTAAACTTTGTGGATAGCAGAAATTAAAATGATTTATTCAAAGGTTCAATTTTTAATTGTTTAGTAAAAGTTAGCAAGTATATTTGAGAAAAATTAAAATGATTTATTCAAATTTTTCAATTTTAAATGTTTAGCAAAAGTTAATAAGTATATTGAGAAAAATTATCAGTATTATGGAGCAGAAACATTGTATATACTCTTTGAAAAAGAGATGATGGTGATCATAGCATTTGAAAAGTGCATTTTAGAGATGATATTAAAAGTAATTTTTAAAGTATCATAAAAAATGCAAGTGAATAAGTAAGAGAAAACAAACAATATAGAATGCTTATTATTTTTTAATATTTATAAAGAAGACAAAAATTAGAAGACAATTTTAAAGATGAGTGTAGATCTATTGAAAGATTTGCTAAAATTTAGTAGACAATAAGAGGGTCAACTTCCACTTGAAAGTATCATGGGTTATTTATTTAGAGAAACATATAGACAAAAGAGGTCCCGAGGAAATATTACATTTTAATGGGGCAAATTGTGTAAAAAAGGTGAGAATAACTAAAGTTTGTATGCAAGCCATAATTATTGTACAATAGCGAGCTATCTATACCATCCGCTCTTGTAAACAAGAATTTTATATAAATTATTTGTGTGTCATGTGACAAATTGTAGACAAAAGGAAGTGTATCGTTGCTTTGATGTAAACACATTCTGAGGAAACAACCAGAATATGTAAACAGTGAAAGCCATCTATAACAACAAAGTGGCCAAGATAGTGATCATATCTACAAGGAATAAGTACAGATAGTTAGTAAGGCGATAAATAAATATTGGAGCATTGTAATAAGAAAAGTGCCCTTTAAGCATAGGAATTCGAAAAGATAAATACTTACAAATTATAGAAAAAGCTTGTTAATCTTAACCAATATGTGAAGGAAACTTTATGCATGATAGAAATTGAACCTAACAAAACACATATGCAAGATCAAAATTATTGAATTACAGGAGACAATGGAATAAAACAAGGTGGGAAAATAGCGCACAAATTGTGTACCTGGCGAGAAAACATACATGTTTGATGAATGATGTCCCATGGGTAGGCAATCGAATAAAAGAAAAACTATCTTGCATCCATAAATTCTCTTCAATCAGTAGAACCCCAATTCCCAATGGTTCTCCACCCTCCTCCACCTATTAAAGAGAAAAATGATGCTTGTAGTGGAACTAGGGCTAAATAAGCTATGCACCTCGACCAAGTGTGCAACTCTATGGAACTGCATTCGGTACATTGCAGTTTGTAATTAAGTTACTTTGTACATTTTATAACAAAGTAACACAACAATGTTCATAATAAATCTACCTAAAGTTTCCATTGATTTAAAAGAAGTAGCGATTGGAAGTGTTAATGTGCATGGGATTTCAGGCAACCTAAACATTAACGTTGTTGTGTAGTTTTTTTGTTTGTTTATGTTTACTATCAAAATTTGCAAGTGTGTAAATTGTGCAATGCCATAGCATATGTAAGCAATTTGTAGCTTACAAGTTTAATAAATTACCATTGTAATTGATTGGAAGTAGGCATGTCGGGCTTGAAGTTATATGTATAAAAGTCTAAATAATATATATAGTCACAGATGTATTGTGACAGAAGGATCCAAGTATAATTATATGTATCCATACAAAAAAGATGTACAATATAGTGGAGAAGCAAAATAGTGCATATGTAATTATATACACATACAATTAGATGTTTGTTTATGTGTATGTAAATGTATATGCATATAAAAGATTGAATTATGTATATTATTATATACATAACCGTGACCAGATAAGTTTATGTATCTGTATATGTATCTAAGAAATGTTAGTGGATAAGAAAATCGAGCAGCTAGTAATAGAGGTTGTAAATGTGGTTTATGCAGGGGAAAAGAGAAATTTATTTTGAACTAAAGATAGATAAGTGTACGAATGTATGAAAGAAACAAAAAAAAATTGGTGGGATACAAACCTTTCAATAATGTGAAGTGATGTATAACTAATGGATGCAAGGGTGCGTTAAGTTGCAGAGAAAAAGTAAATATTTGAATGTCTAATATAAATAGCAATAATTAGAAAAGCAATTAAAAATGGCAAAATTCAAAGATATTAGAGAATGCAGTATTTCTAGCACAAAATGTTATTGAATCTTGAAAGATGGAGTATCATAAGGAGAAAGAGTACCTTATCTGTTGATAGCGATGTTGAATTATACGTAAGAAATGTAGATTTTATAATCGAATTGTTGGGTATATGAAGCCCAACAGTCACATGGTTGTTTGTCTTCCCTAGAAAACTCTTCATTTCATATTTGAGATGTCTCTATAAATGACTGAGTGCAATCATGTATGATTGTAGTAATTGGATATTGGTAAATTAGGAATTATCCCTGCATTTCTGGTGGACATAGCCACTTAGTGGTGAACCATGTTAATCTTGTGTCTTGAGTTCTTTGTTTATGTCTATTATTCTTTCTATTATTTTCTGTTCATTATTATTTGTTTTCTCTGCTCGTTTTTAAACTAACAATTGGTATCAGAGCTATGGTGAAATGTTGAGCAAAGATGGGATCCGATTGGATTGTTGATCCTAGATATGGGTGCCCTTACTTTGTGTTTGATCCCAGAGCTGGGTGCTTTTATGTTATCAATAAACAGGCCGAAGTTTTAGATGATGAGGCCAAATCAGATGATGAAGCTAAATCATTCATCAAAAAATTTCTTGGCAGTCTAGACTTGGTAGAGAGTGATGTCCAAGTGGAGGATGAAACCAAACGTCATTGGTGGGATGGATCGAAAAAGGAGGAGACTTAGGCTGAAGAAGAAGAGGGTTTGTTGTATTTGATGTTTGAAGAAGAGACTGATTTGTTTCCCTTCCAAGATGAGGAGGATGCCTCCCGGGGCGAGGAGGATGTAGTCTCGAATCTAGCGAATGAGGATGACCCTGAAGAAGAACAGGCAGGTTGCATAAGTGATGATTTATTGTTGCAGACTGCAGCAATAGAGGCAGATTCAAATGCACTGATTGCATGCTCCCCTCCCACACCTTCAAACCTAGGAGTTGGGTGTAATTATGGTGTATATGGATGGGCTAATCTTTTTGGAGAATCGGCTGGGCTTTCGTGTAGTCCCGAAAATTCTATGGTTGTGATGCTCCTCAAAGGAGAAGTTGCTTTGGCAACAATCATTGTTGGTCATACTAAAGAAGTTTCGATTGCAGAGAAGGGTAGCATTGGTCTTGTTGATTGTAATGGAAGAATATATTTTGAACTCATCGAATCTAGTGTTCCTAGTTATGGAATACGGGATCAATTTGTGCCTAGAAGATTAGTAGGAGAAGATGTTTATAACTCCGATTTAATTTGGAGAAGATTAATCCATAGTGTTCGTGAACAAGACTTCGCAAAATTAAAGTCTTGCCAACTGATTGTAGTGTGAGCTTTGGAATGGAGATGTAGGGAGTGTTACAGGTTGTGCTAGTTGGACTTCACAGGGGAGAATGTTGTATATATGAAGCCCAACAGTCACATGGTTGTTTGTCTTCCCCAGAAAACTCTTCATTTCATATTTGAGATGTCTCTATAAATGACTGAGTGCAGTCTTGTATGATTTTAGTAATTGGATATTGGTTAATAAGAATTCTCCCTGCGTTTCTGGTGGATGTGGCCACTTAGTGGTGAACCACGTTAATCTTGTGTTTTGAGTTCTGTGTTTGTGTCTATTATTCTTTCTATTATTTTTTGTTCATTATTATGTGTTTTCTCTACTCGTTTTTAGACTAACATGAACAAGCAAAATAGGATAAGAAAATAAAATGGAGATAAGATAAGAAACTATCAAGTAAATAGTAATTTCTCGATAACTTCAAAGTAGATAAACTCAATGGTCTTTGCAATGTGTAGAGTACATAGGAGGAAGCTATCAACCAAATATAAACAATAACACAGATAGTTTTCTTTTTTTTGTTTGGTGTATTGTGCATGGAATGAATGTTTCTGTGTTCTATTATGTAACTTTAAGCAATGTAGTATATCATATTGTAGAGGTGATGAACCTACAAGTGTTTAGATAGCATAACAAAGACAAGAAATTAGATATCCAGTGATAGGAATAAAGAGGTTGCATCATTCGGAGTAAGAAAGCAATCTTAAAGAGGAAAGTGTACATAGATGGTGAATTTGGATACACATCCATGGATAGTGACTTGTTAATTAAGACATTTGATTAAATACACATTTTATGTACGTTTGAGGCAACAAAGATTTCATTGAAGGAAATAGAATCCATATAAAATAACTTACATACACCAGTGCTTGAGCCAATTGAGTCTGTGATATAACAACAAATGACAATTTTATTGGTAGGGGGACACATCACAAAAGGAAGCAATTTTTTTTTACAAAAAACTTGAGAAGAAGAGTTATAGCCAAAGAAGGTTACTGTAAACTGACTTGGTTGTTTTTCTCAAGTTTTCGTGGAATAAATGTTGCTATGTTGGACTTCAGGAGTGATTGTTTGTGCAACAGACAAATGAAAGAGAGCAATACTAGAGTTGGAGGTTGATGCAATCAAAGAAAAGAGAGAAGGAATCTATAAAAAAAATCCAACAAACAAGAAATGTTAACAAGAAGTATGAAAATATTTAAGGGAAGGTGGAGAGAAATTAGAGTTTTGGACTTGTGCAGATTTTGACAAGAGAAAGAGTAACCAACTTTCTTCCTTTTTTTTCCGCATAGTCAAATTATTGTTCTACATTATAAAGTACCCTTCAAAAGTGAATGGTGGATGAATCCACAAGCCTTCAATAGACTTAACTCTAGAAACTATTGTGAATGTTAGCCCTTTCCTTTCATGATTACCAATGTTGATCATAGTATTTTTTAATGTAAGGCCCTATGATTTATGAATAGTAATACCCCATGCCATTTTAAGCAGAAGTTGCGTACGGTTGCCTTGCATTATAGGTGGCATAGGGATGCATTTGGGGTTTTTGTTGTCCCAAGGAGGTCCATTATAATTGTTGAACTGGATAACAACATAGTGGGTAGATCAGGAGGTTTATAATCAATGTTATAAATAACTGTTTTCACTTGGCCTAGTGATCCATTGACAAGGCCACCTTGAACCCAAAGGTTTGATGTTAACATAACATGTTGTCAACTGCACAGTAGAAGCTCAAGAGACAACCAATCATCATCATCATAATTGTTTGAGTTTTTTTTAGGCCTTTGTGCAATGCTAATGGAAATAGGAACGTTGAGTAGTTTTGACATTTTTTTGTTGTGTGTTGTAGCCAATTTGTTTGTTGCAAAGACATGAATAACGAGTTCAAACTTATGTTTATGTTTAGCATATAACATTACATTTGTTTATTTTATTAGTATATTCCAGTCATGTTCAAAGTGTTATGCATTGTGGATATTTTGTAGGAGATTACAAAATGTTTGTTATGAAGGGTTGCCACCTTGTTGATGAAATATAGTATTCAAAGTAACAACTGTAGTAAAAGTGTGCCACAAAGGAAGCACAATAGAATTAGCTGTATAAATAGGTCTATCCATGAATGGTGGCAGCTAGCCAAGATCACCAACAAGGATAAGAGAAGCACCACCAAATGAGTGTTCTTGGTTGTGTGGGTATGCTTGTCAAAGCCAAGAATCAATTTTAAGGAGGAGTTTTAGACCCAAGAAACTCATTTCATCTATCAAGATATATTTTACATGTTTAAACTCTTCTTGGAAAATCGTTAATGATTGTCCCTGTAAAGGGTTCATTTCTTTGATAGGTATACACAAGAGCAAAATGAAGTGTCATTGCATGAATGTTGTAAGTAGCAATACCAATTGGTGCAAGTGCAAGCAATGGTGCTATGGCACTACTGTTTGAGGTGTTCAATGCTTCTCGCATAGATTTGATCAAGAACGATTTTTTGATGCTTGTTGTGCCTTGAATAATCATACGTGATGGTTGTTGTGGGTGAGGTTTTTGATGGTGGGTCTTGACCATATTAAGGGACATCAATTATTCTAAGGAAAGTTCAAATTATATTTTTGTATTTGATGATGGTTGGACAAGAGGTATTGAAGTTTGTGACTTGCAGAGTGAAAAGAAATCAACAACAGTATGATCCAGTTCAGGGAGTATATCACATGGAATCCATGAATGAGAAAGATAAAAATCTCGCCTACCCAATAAATCAAGGTCATCAATGTGGAAGTTTTGCATTGCACCTAATCTTGATAGCATTTCCCACTCAAATTCATCTGGTGGAACTTGGGCATCAGTATTGTCAGAATCACTACCTGATTATTCTTCAGGGTCAGGTATGGAAGCGGTTATGTCAACATGCAAACAATGGTAATTAGTAGTAGCCAGGAGTTTCCAGTTTATGACAATAGTTTCTTTGTCAAGACCTATATCAACACAAACATTTCTAAAAGGCTTGTATAACAACAACTCAGATCAACAAAATGTTTCATTATTGTCATTTGTTTCATTTGGGATATCCTTAAAAAGTGAGAAAATTGTGAGGGGGGGGGTGAATCGGTTGTCCAAAAAATTCAACCAAAATTAACTTAACCAAAAATTAATGCTTAATACCGGTAAACCAAACTTTATGCCGGTAGATAGTCTTAATAGTTAATTGCAGTACCAATAAAGATTGATGCATGAAACAAAAAGACAATAACATCCACAACACATAACACAAATATTTGTATGTGGAAACCCTGTAAGGGGAAAAACCATGATGGGAAGCCTTACCCACAATCAAATGACACTACTACAGATAGTATGTGTGTACAATATGGATTTTGCACATGCAGAAAGGTTGGCTGCCTAGAGCTCACTGCTCAATCACAAAATGAGAGTCACACTGACTACAATTGGATGGTTAAATCCAATGATAATGTATTGCATACAATAGCATATTCATATGTTGGATTCAGTATCGGTTTAGTTCCGATTGCCTTCACAAAAATCCTTCCTTCAACCTTCAAATGATGTATGCATGTATAGCTTTGCTTATTTTTGCATATACCTTATTGCAATATTTTTCGCATTCACACACTTTTGTCTCACAAATGAGATCTTACATTTATATCATAACCTAAAACCAATTGAATAGGTCAGCTCACTAAAAGATATTACAATAAAATAAATTACAAATAAATCAATATCCAATGCATGATGCCATCTCAATGCATTTACAATAATAATAAATCATCTCCATAATGTGTTGTGTTGATCTGGAATAGATATACCTGTCGGTGCATATCTTGGACCTATTTGTCGGTAACAACAAATATGCAAACCCGAATAAGAAAATAACCAAATCACCAAAACCAAGTGATTGAATAATGTCTTTGGCATAACCAAGTAGTCTCAGAGTCATTCCAAGTGTCAGTGAACAATATAATCTGTCGGTGAACCAAATACCAGTGATTGTGCATAAGTCTCTGACTTGCCGGTGAACATAACCAAAATCACCAAGTGTTGATAAGTGTTGACAAGCGATGGCAGGTGTTGACATTAATGACAAAACCATATCAACATATCCAAAATGCCAACAATCTCCCCCTTTGGCATTGATGGCAACACAAGATGGAAAAACCATCAAAGTGCCAAAACAGAAATGCCAAAAACCAAAAACCAACAATCTCCCAAAAGAGATCATTAACCAGAAATCAAAATACGTAATATCTCTCCCCCTAGGAATAATCTCTCCCTAAAAGAAAAAGATAATGTGTTTTTCCATATCAATCTCTCCCCCTTTGACATCAAATGCCAAAGCAATGCAAAACCAAATACAAAATACCAACTTATTTAATATACCAACTACTCCCCCTTTGAAGTAGCTCTCCTCATAAAAGATGGAAAAAGATTTTTCTATTAATTCTGTCGGTTGATGACAAACATCAACTATCTAAGTCTCTACTGGTGGGGGTAGGACTCCAAGTTTCTCTCTGAGATATTCAAAAGTCTCCTTAGGCAAAGGCTTTGTAAAAATATCTGCAATCTGCTCTTTAGTATTCACATAAGCCAATTTCACTTCTTTTGCTTCAACATTCTCCTTTAGAAAATTGAATTTGATAGAAACATGTTTAGTCTTAGAGTGGAATACCGGGTTCTTTGATATATCAATTGCTGCCATATTATCACAGTAAATAGTTATAGGTTCCTTGCATTTTACCTTTATGTGTTTTCAACATTTGTTTGATCCATAATACCTGTGTACACTTAGTTGTTGTTGCAACATATTATGATTTTGTTGTTGATAGACTTGTACAACTCTATTTTTTGCTCAACCATGAAATTAATCTGCTGCCAAGAAAAAATGCTCCGCCGGTGGTGCTTTTTCTGTCATCCACATCTCCTGCCCAATTAGCATCTATGTATGCACATAAATCAAAATTTTCATCTCTAGGATACCATAAACCAAGATTTGTAGTGCTTTGTAGGTACTAGAAAATCCTTTTTACTGCTGATTCATGATTTTCTTTAGGGTTACTTTGAAATATTGAAACAATACATACTGCATTCACAATATCAGGTCTTTTTTGTGTTAAATATAGTAAACATCCTATCATAGACTTGTATCTAATGGGATTAACAGGTGTCGATTCATCCTTCAAAGATAATTTATCAGTTGTAATCATAGGTGTTCTTACCAGTTTACAGTTTTCCATGCCAAATTTCTTTAGTAATTCCTTTAAGTACTTAGATTGACATAGGAATATACCTTTTTCAGTCTATGAAATCTGCAATCCTAAAAAGAATTTTATCTCTCCAATCATAGACATTTCAAATTCTTGTTGCATTTTGTTAGAAAAGTCTTTACACAAACCATCTTCTCCTCCAAAGATTATATCATCAAAAAAAACTTCAATAACAAAGATGTCATCATTAGTCACTTTGTAGTATAGATTGTTGTCAGCATTACCTTTAGTGCATCCAAGATTTAAAACATGTTTGTCCAATCTAGCATACCAAGCTCTAGGAGCTTGTTTCAATCCATATAAAACTTTCCTTAACCTGCAAACCATGTCTTTGTTATCTGTCAAAGAAAATCCATCAAGTTGTTCAATATAAACTTCTTCTTCAAGATCTCCATTCAGAAATGCATATTTAACATCCATTTGATATACTTTATAGTTCTTGTGTGCTACAAAAGCCAATAAAAGTTTGACTGCCTCAATTCTAGCTACCGGTGCAAAGGTTTCATTTTAATCAATTCCTTCTTTCTATGAATATCCATTACACACCAATCTTGCTTTGTTTCTGATTACCTTGCCATCTTCATTAAGTTTATTTTTGAAAACCCATTTAGTTTCAATTACATTTTTGTCTTTAGGTTGGGGAACTAATGACCAAGTGTTATTCCTTTCAATTTGTTCCAATTCATCTTCCATAGCTCTAATCCAATATTTATCTTCACATGCCTCATTAATTGATGTAGGTTCAATTTGAGAAATAAGACATACCTCTTCATTTGCCAATCTTCCTCTAGTCATAACTCCTTGAAATTTATTTCCAATTATCTGATCTTCAGAATGATTCAATCTTACATACCGGGGTGTTTTTGGTTGTTGTTGTTCTTCAGTGACTGTTGAATCTCCAGATGATGCTGGTATAACTGGATCACCATTATGTACTGGTGTATTCACAGTAGGTTCATTTGTGATTATCTCTATTGCCAGTTCAGAGTCTGTGTACCTTGAATTTCCTCTAAACTGTTCATCAATCTTCACATTTGCACTCTCAACAATTTTCTGCAATCTCTTGTTAAAACATCTATATGCCTTGCTCTTAGATGAATAACCAAGAAATATTCTTTCATCACTTCTAGGATCAAATTTGCCAATATACTCATCTCTTCTAATATAGCATTTACTTCCAAATATTCTGAAATATTTAAGAGTAGGAGTATTACCAAACCATAGTTCATGTGGGATCTTACCGGTTTCACCTCTAATGTGAACTCTGTTGAATGTATAAACTGTTGTATTGACCACTTCTCTCCAGTATATATGAGTTAGATTTGTTCAGATATCATACTTCTGGCTGCATCCAAGATAGTTTTTTTTTTCCTTTCCACAACTCCATTCTGTTGGGGTGTCCGAGGTGCTGATAATTGTCTTCTGATCCCATTCACTTCATAGAATGTATTAAATTCCTTAGACGTGAATTCTCCTCCTTGATCTGATATCAAAGAGTTGATTTTCTTGTCGGTTTCATTTTCTACCATCACCTTGAATACTTTGAATTTCCCAAATGCTTTAGATTTCTCTCTGAGAAAAGTAACCCAACACATTCTAGAATAGTCATCAATGATTAGCATAAAATACCTATCTCCTTGTATACCTCTAGTTCTTGCTAGACCACATAAATCAATATGGATTAAATCAAGAACATTGTTAGACTTCTCTGGAATACTCTAGAAAGTTTCTCTAACTTGCTTTCCAAATTGACATTCCTTACATACCAGATTGTGAGGTTTAACAATCTTAGGTAAATCTCTTAACGCCTTAGTAGTACTAATTTTCACAATGCAATCAAAATTTACATGACAAATTCTCTTATGCCATAACCAACTTTCATCAATATGTGCAATCAAACATTCTTTCTCATTGTTGTTCAAATGAAAGATATTGCCTCTAGTCTAATTACCGGTTGCAATTTCCAAGCTATTTTTGTTTAAGATTTTGCATTTACCATTCTTGAATTGTAACTGAAATTCCTCAAGCTCAAAAGCTGAAATTTTTCCAACCAAAGTGTCTCTAGATACTGATGCATTAGGCATTGTTCTCAATTTATTTATAGCAGTAACTTTCATTTTATATGCTGGTGGAAAAGCTCTTAAAACTTTAGAAATAATCTCATCTTCACTTAAGGTTCCTCCACAACATTGTATACCCAAAACAATTTCATTTACTCTTTCCATAAAAGCAGAAATTATTTCTTCTTCTTCCATTTTTAGACTTTCATACCTGACCCAGAAGCATTCAAGTTTTGCAATTTTGACTATGGAATCTCCTTCATTCAATGTTTCCAGTTTGTCCCAAATAGCTTTAGCAATAGATCTGTCTAACAATCACATGACTTGTTGACCTGATTATGCACTCAAAAGTGTTTCTCTTGCTTTGCAATCATTTTCCTCATCTTTAGCCAAGTTAGGTGGAATAGGTTGACCTTGAGTAGGAGCAGTATAGCCATTCTTTGTAACATCCCATATGTCCTTTCCAATGCAATTCAAATGTGTCTCCATCCTGATCTTCCATATGCCATAGTTAGTTCCATCAAGTTTCGGACTGTCCTTCCTGAAATAGTTAGAAGACATTGGATCTCCTCAAGCTGTTAAACTTCTACAAAAAGAGGACTAGGCTCTAATACCAATTGTTAGGTCCCGAAGACAACTGAGAGGGGGGGGTGAATCAGTTGTCCAATAAATTCAACCAAAATTAACTTAACCAAAACTTAATGCTTAATACCAGTAAACCAAACTTTATGTCGGTAGACAGTCTTAATAGTTAATTGCAGTATCGGTAAAGATTAATGCATGAAACAAAAAGACAATAACATCCACAACACATAACACAAATATTTGTACGTGGAAACCCTGTAAGGGGAAAAACCACGGTGGGAAGCCTTACCCACAATCAAATGATACTACTGCAGATAGTATGTGTGTACAATATGGATTCTGCACATGCAAAAAGGCTAGTTGCCTAGAGCTCACTGCTCAATCACAAAATGAGAGTCACACTGACTACAATTGGATGGTTAAATCCAATGATAATGTACTGCATACAATAGCATCTTCATATGCTGGATTCGGTGCCAGTTTAGTTCTGATTACCTTCACAAAAATCCTTCCTTCAACCTTCAAATGATGTCTACGTGTATAGCTCTACTTATTTTCGCATATACCTTATTGCAATCTTTTTCACATTCACAGACTTTTGTCTCACAAATGAGATCTTACATTTATACCATAACCTAAGACCAATTGAATAGTTCAGCTCACTAAAAGATATTACAATAAAATCAATTACAAATAATTCAATATCGGATGCATGATGTCGGCTCAATGCATTTACAATAATAACAAATCATCTCCATAACATGTCATGCTGATCTGGAATAGATATACCTGTCGGTGCATATCCTAGACCTATTTGTTGGTAACAACAAATATGCAAACCTAAATAAGAAAATAACCAAATCGCCAAAACCAAGTGATCGAATAATGTCTTCGACATAACCAAGTAGTCTTCAAGTCATTCCAAGTGCCGGTGAACAATATAATCTGTTGGTGAACCAAATACAGGTGACTGTACATAAGTCTCTGACTTGCCGGTGAACATAACTAAAATCACCAAGTGCTAATAAGTGTTGACAAGCGATGACAGGTTTTTACATCAATGACAAAACCATATCAACATATCCAAAATGCCAACAAAAATAGTAACTATTGTAGAATGAACCCTTAGACACCATTTACTTGTTTTGTGATAAGAACCATATGTATATAGTTGCGCTGATCTAAACAAGTACAAGGACTCCATTTTGGAAGGCTTTTGCATATAATGGTGGATGTATGTAGTTGTTAACTCATTTTCTTAGATTTCAGGTGGAGCATTTTTTATATGGTTCAAAAATTTCTGATCTACATTAAGAGAGATAAAAGCATGACTGCATGTTACAAGAGGCAATTTTTGTAACATATGGCAGGTTTCTTGTGCACCAATGTCGCGATCAGCAACAATATTCATCATAAGTTTTTGGTAAGAAACCAATACTTTTTCTTCAAAACTATCTATATTTGCAAATCTTTTCAAGATATTAGAATAAGACTCAGATCTAATCTTAGTTTTTTATGCATATTCAGATATATAGTTTAAAAAAATTCCCTTGGATGTAAATGGTTGACAATCAATGCTATCACGCCAAATTTCAAGCATCTGAGGGTTGGGAATATTTAAACGATTGTCATTCCTTACTGGCTTGTAGCTTGTGTTTTGTCCATTATCTGTAGTTAGTGTCGAAATGAGCTTCTCAAGTCATGGAGCTTTATAGTGACATTGTAATTCTTGGCCCTTTTTTTTAAGCATGTGTATTTTGTGGACTTTGTATGGCATTGTACATAGTTTAATAAAGTATTGTAATCCACTACTGGGTCAATGGAAAGAATATTAATAGTTGAGAGGAGGCACAGATCTTCTGTTGGAGTATGATATGTGTCGTGTGTGTGAAGTAGGGTACCTGTAGCTACAACATAAACACTCAATAGATCATTAAAAGCATGGTTAGCAAATTGAAATCAAACGAAAGATAAACCATGACAAAGCGACCTATCAACTCCTAAGAGATGCGAGTGTGGATTTGCTATCAGATCTAGATAAGCAATCCCAGTGACTTGACTACACATAGATGGAGGATTTAAAATGATATGATATGCAAGCTAGATGAGATTGATTGTGCTAGATTGATCCAAGAGGATAATCAAGCTAATGATATGCATGATTAAGCTATGATGATGATGCAATTAAGCTAGAATAGAGATTGATTATGCTATATGATTCAACAATTATGCTAGAATATGATCAAATTAAACTAGATCTAAGATGCAATTGCTTATGATAGCAATGCTTAAATGATATGCTAGAATGGATATGCCTATAGTAACAATTCCTAAAATGATATAATATGGGATCCTTTGTGCTCCAAAATGGGGGATATTTATAGGATTTCCAAGGCCAGGGGTGACCTGGCAGGAATCAACGGTCAAGATTGAGTCTGAAGATATCAAGGGTGAAATTGGAGGAGGTTGGAGAAGAGGTTGGAGGGAGGGACACTTGTCATCTCTGTGGTGATAAGTGTTAAGGAGCCTTTCTCATAAGAGGGCAAGTGTCCAAGGGAGGAGACATGTGGCATAAGTGCCATGTATCTCAAGGGTAGGATATCGACACCATAGGATGTTAGGATAAGGATGTTAGGATGTTCAAGATAGGATAGGGTTAGTTAAAACTAGGGTTAGGTGGAATGGGTTAGGTTAGAGGGTGAGTTAGGAGCCATGTGCTCATTTGAATTTAGAAATTCAAATAATTGGAAAATGGTAATTAATTTCAACAAACTTGAGTTTGTTAATTTTAATTAGGGATTAGAAGAATTGATTTAGATGGGAGGGGAGGATTAATTAATCAAAAGGGATATGAAATGAACTATATAAATAAATCATGTATATTTATTTACTAGTAGATGAATAAGAGAATTAATCAAATTTGCTTGCGAAATCGATTAATTGGGAAGGGGAATTAATTAAATAATTTTGTATTTAATTAATTATCTTCAGACCATTTTTAGGTGTATACAGTATGTCCTATTGATTTTTTGGGAATGGTTGTGTGGGTTCCAAGCATAAACATATTTGTGAAAGAAATCTTTTGCTTTTCCTAGTTGGTGTGGATTATTCCAGTCAAGTTCATCCATATTTGGAGCATTGGGAAGCCAAATGATTTCATGGACATGAGTAGATCCATGGTGTTGCCATTCATATCTTTACCAATGATCTTTTGCTTGCAAAAGATTTTCAATCACTACCTCACAGAAGACTGTGAATTGAAGGTGTAGGTACAATGTCATGATATGTGGGTTTTGGATGATATTGTCAGTCAGTTGTTTTCTTTTTCTTGCACCCACAACTCTCGCAGTGGCTGGAAAGAACCTGTGCAAGTCAGGCCATTTGGTGTATGTTGAGCTCAAGGTAAAGAACAATGTGGGTGTGCCTAGTTGTTGGATCATTGTAGTTAGGGTGGGAATGGGCTTTGTTCTAGTTATAGGAACATCTACCTCATAGAGATGCACCAAAGCACATTAGTTGGTTCACAAGTTGGGAGTCAGGAGAATCTTGGAGTTCATACCACAAGGCACCCAAAGATTGTGGGACCTTGTCTTTGATGTTTGCTTTCACAAAAATAGATGCAGTCTGTTGACTACGATGTCTCTTCAAAATGTTATATATGTAATAATGGAACCACACATGCACACCAAATCTACTATCATGGTATCTTAGTAGATGTAATACATATTCATGCAAATGTATTTGCAGAGGCCTTGATTGAAGAGGAAGTGATTTCCTTGTTGGAAACAATGTTGGGAAAGCCATGGAAAATAAACCTTCAATATTATATTCATTAAGATGGGAAGAGTTTATTTGAGGCCATGCTATATATGATTCATCACAACCTTCAATATGAAGCATTTCTTTAATGGCCTACAATTCTTAAGGAGTGTTTGGCATCTTTGGCACAAAAGATGATGAGTTGGTATGCTCATCAAAGGTATCATCAATTCGATTGATGTTGTTGTTGATTGATAGTTGTCTTGTGGATTGTGTTCAATAGTGCACAAGATGTTAGATACATCTATGCTTGATTCAGGGAGCAAACTAACAGCTTCAAGGTCAACAATAACATCAATATAGTAAGGGTAATTTTGTATTTTATACCTAAGTGCGTTGAGCACATTATATTTGTTGACATAACAATCATAGTTCTTACCTTCGGTGGTGCTTCTGCGAACAATGAGTATTTCTATCTCATGAAACTTGCAAGGCAAAACCTAGATAATGTTTGAGATATCTTGAGGGAAACTAATAATATTCCCACTATATTTATACTGCCCACATCTTTCATGTGTTACCTGCAAGACAGGGGTGACCCTGGCTATTTGCATTTATTCAACCTAAGTAAGTTGTTTAAGGACATCAGGTTGTAGACCATGATCCATATTATTGATAAATGAAAATCAATGGACACCTTTTTCAAGATAGCATCTATTACATAAAGTGTATGGGGGACATGTTCTCATGGACATGCCGATATAACTTTCTTTGAGATGGAACACATTCTTTGCATTGAGAATGCATCTATCCATTCTCAGAACCATTTCAATGATGTACAGTAAGGCATTGCAAAATATTGCTTCAAATGCTCACCAAATTGTGGTATGACGTTATAGCATGGTTGGGCAAACATATCTGCTCGCAATCTACTTATGTTTGTAGTTGTATGGTCTTCTGTATGGACCATATCCATTTTCTTCTGCAGGCGTAATGCATGACGCCATGCAAATATTTGATATCTATGTTCATTGTAGTATTTTTTTTAATTTTTTTTCTTTGTTTTAATAGTTGTGTGTCATGTGCGGTTGCAAGTTGCGGCTCACATTGCATTTCCTACAAGGGAAATTATAGCAAACGAGTAGAAGGCTTAAAAGATGTAAACTCTATACAAAGTAAAAGTCAACATCAATAAGAAATAGGTGTTGAGTTCTATCTAGACACAACTATGTATGATTGAGTGCATGACTATGCACAAGAGTAAGAAGAATACAATTATACATCTAAATATATACATAGAAAAGTATGTATGCATCTTTGTGTATTTAATGTACAAAAGTAGGAGACAGTGCTACAAATAAATGTTTATTGTGTGCTTTGAATGATACAACCATAAATACTTTATGTTGTATTTATATAGGTAAGATAGAAAAGTTGAGGGCAATAATTTATGGTTTTCCAAGAAGTATTTAGCACATACAAGCCTGCATAGTATATTTTTGAAGACATATAGTTGCCATGTGGTTAAAATCATAACATGTTTTTGCCTCCCAACTCACAATCATATAGTTAAAGAGCACATGGATGCATAAATGTCTTTTAGGAGCTGGATACATATATATCTAGTTAAATTTCCATGGCTACAAAAGCACCACATATATATCCTATTCAACAAACATTGTAACAAACAATCATCCACATGTTAAAAGCATTGTCAAATATGTAATGTCGTGAGAAGGCATGCCAGAATAGAGTTTGTCAAAAGCAAACACAAAGACAAATATACATCTCTCTCCATTTCTGCATACATTACCTTCCTAGTAAAAATATAAATACAGTTCAATAGACAAATTCATATGTACTGTATTTGTCGATTTGTACAAAACAATACACATAGGACCATACACGTGGGTGGATGTTGAACAAGGTACATATTCATGTTTTTTGCAGTGTGTGTAATTACTTTTTTAGATACAAGGCTTGGTATTTATGTATCCATCTCTAGCCTTTTTTTAATTTGCAAAGGCTACTGGAAGAAAGATACCTTGAACTGTGGGACCATATATGTTAATTTAAGACATACAAATTTCTAGTCCACGGGGAGAGATATATGTATGCACGCTTGCAAATACATATATAGGTTTTCTTTTCTAAACCAGTAAGGAACACGGTTGGACTTTAATTGTTGAGTTTTTTAATTGCAATTGAGGTTAGAATACTAATTCACAACTCAGGGATTTCTATCCACACTATGCAACTCTTCATGAAATAGAAGCTACATTTAATTATCAACCCAGGGACATGAACTTGAAATGAGACAACACTGTATATGCACTATGGAAGCCTTCTAATCTATTGTATCAGTTGTGTATAGTAAATAAACTCAATACAATAAAATAAATTGAAAACACAACAATGCTAGAAATAAAACTAATTGCATAGCAGTGGTTGCAGGAAGACTGGTTATTTGCAACATCGATGGTCGCAGGCTGATTGTTCTAAAACTAGTGAAATCAAATACGCTGAAACAAAACATATCTTAAACAACTGAGTAAACTACAGCAAATCTAAACTATGATGGAATCACAGTTCCTCAAGCGGCCCTTGCTTGATTTGCTTCAATATGTCATTAGCATTCCATCTTCAATAGACAAGGTTCAATGCTCAAATAATTTTCTTATTGCAAATCAAATATTACATGGACATATATCAGACTTGTTGATTGAACTTGGATACCATTAAAAGGACTCAATACTAACTGGATACTCTCTACACTAACTATTCTCAACACTACTTACTCATATAATGCCATGCCACCAAAGGAATAACCACACAACTAAGCAACTAAGGGTGAAATAATAAAAAAATTAAAGTATAAACCACAATAAGTGCTTTAATTATTACATTGCACATTAATTACACAAGAGGAAGACTAACATAAGAATTCCTAAAGGGTTACCAATGAAGAATTATACGAAAGGTTAAATTCCATAATAAAGATTAATCCAATCAACCATCAATTACTTATGGAACACAATAAACCACATTCACATAACAGATTTCAACATTGAAAGATTGAAAGTATTACAATATAAATTTCTCTTCAAGAAAGTATTTGCACAAAGCATAAGGATAACTAAGAAAGTAGCATTGAATAACTTAAGATTACATTATTCATCAATTACATGGCTTCCAATAATACATATAAAATTTACATCATTACCAAATACAAGGTTACATAAATCCATTGATCGAAATGATCACGTACGTCTCAAAAGTACAATATTCTCCAACATGAGATGATACACGAATCACAAACCACGGGGATATCTACAAAGCCAATCCTCGCATGAAGGCACGAACAAAAACATCTGATGGGAAGTGGCTCTACCACCTGACCATGGGATCCCAAAACGGAACCACCCCACCATGCTAGGAGATAGTAGAAGACCGTCAAGCAAGCACAAGCAAAACATGGTCGACAATACAAGTGTGACTCCACAATACTCCAGGTGAACTTAACATCACAAAACACTAGTGACCCTAAAGAGAGAGTGTCATTGCATAGCTTATGATGGGTACCCTAGGTAGGCCTCCATAGGTCCCAGCCCCAACCTAGGTTATCCTAGTAATCTTTCTTGAACCCCCGGTTCCATCTAAGTCTCATGTGGACCCTACCAACCCTTCGTGAAGACAAGGTGGTTGGTTTTCAATTCCAAGCCTTCCCACTACATCTTGAGCCTATACGAGCACTCAACCATGCGTGATGTACAATATCTTATTTAATATTAAGAACTACCCACCCCCTAATCAATTATTAGGTTATCACTTATTATCTCACTTTCAAGGGGTTATCTAGCCAACCACTTCGGGCACGGCCCCAACTCAAAAGCACTCTCCCATAGGACACTATTCAAACATGGCCACTCTACGGGGACCCTATGGCGAACAGACAAGCATAACACCACTACAAAATATAGGTGACAAAAACATAGTATTACTAACCCTTGGTTAACCAAAAAGAATAAGCACAATATGGTTTAAAACAACAAGGTCATAAGGACAACACCTGATCAAGAGGTACAACGAACACCACAACAGGACAACTAACATTTACAAGAAAATGCAACAAACTAAGCCCCTTGCAAGAAATGCCAAATTCACTAAGACCATACTCAACCAATCTTTTGAAATTAAAGCGTCATATATACTTGCAATTCATCATTTAAAATTTAATAAAACACAACCATATTGATTAAGAGAAATTCAAGTCATCATTAATCTAATAAGACTAGAAATTTAACTAATCACAAATAATCAATTTACCTCTTTTCAATTTTGAACAAGCAAAAATCATAATAACTTTAACAAATAAAACACCCCATATTAAATAATACATCTATCCCAAAAGCGTCATTTAATTTATAAATAAAATAATTTCTTAAAACTATTAATATAATAATAAAAATAATTTTATATATATAAAAAAAAAATTATTAATAATTAACACTAATATTATTCTATTCTTTTTTTTTATAATAAAATAAATAAATTAAAAAAATCTAAAGAATAATAACAAAAAGCTAAATAATAAAAAAAACTTAATCATTTTATATTGTGGTTTCACGAGGGTCCCATGGTTGTTAGCACATGTATGTGGTAGCAACGCTGCCTGCTACCACATGCATGTGGTAGCATGTGGTAGCAATGCAAGCTATAGGAGGGGGGTGCATGGTTGGGTCGAGCCCAACTCCCCGCCATGCATCCCAATCAAAAAAAAAATTAATAATTTAAAAAAAAAAATTGCACAAAAAACAGAGAACTTTGTTTTCACAAAGTATAACCAGTCTTTTTTTTTTTTAATTTCCTTAAACAAATTTTTTTTTGTTAACTAATAGGAGCATAAAAGACCCAAATCAAAAGATCTTGGGCAAAATTCATGAGAAATTTAAGCAAAAATAGAGGGGATTTAATCAATCTTCTCATTTCTTCACACAGGAAAAATCATTGATTCACACAAAGAGGGCAAATTGGCAAAATTTTGCCAACATAACCCCCTGATTTTTAACAAATAAAAACTTACAAACATACAGAAAACAAAACATATTACTTGCCACTCAAATAGAGAGAATTAAAAAAACTCAATTTGCACAAACTTGAAAGCACACAGGCAACTAGATTTTTGGACAATTTCTTCACCAATTACATATTGATTTGGGGTTTGATCAAATTCAAGTAAAATTACTCAATTTCCATAGCTAAAATTTCAATTTAGAGTTTCTAATAAGATTTTATAATTTCCAAGAACACACACAGAAAGAATTTCAAAACATTTAAATTTTTTGCAACAAAACAAAGAGTAAAATCTACCCAACCTGAAATGCACTCCAGGAAGAAAATTGGAGAGGAGCTTTAATCCTGCACACCAAATCCACAATCTAGATTTTTACTCCAAAATGGTTTCCAAATTTTGGCTTTCAAAAATTCCTCCTTCACTTCCTGTGAACTCACAGGTAATATAGGAAAATATTTTTAACCTAAACTTTTAGGTTAAAAGTTTTCCTCAACCAATAGCAATATAATATTTTAAAAGTAAAAATATAATTTTCCCTTTTTCTCATGACACAATTCTTTTTAATCAAAATATAAATCTAATTGCTAAAAACAAGGTCAATGGGGATTACTTTTTATTTATTTTATTTTCCCCATATGAAATTAACTCAACATTTACACTAAAATTCTAATAGCATAGCATTTAACTTATTTCTTTTTCAAATAAATTAATACAACTATTTTTATAAGTATAACATGCAATTTAACCATTTAAATTTAACAACTCCATTTATTTAATTAAAACATTAATAATAAAGGCATATTAATTTAATTAAATACACCAATATGAAATAATACAATTCATTCAAATTAACTTTTCTAACTAACAGGAGGCACGCAAAACAAGAAATAACCACAAGATGACACAAAACGAAAATGCCAAAGCATTATGACTCACATACCGATCAAACAGGAAATGGCGATCGACTGACAACACTCACATGAGTGTAACTGTAGGTCAATTTAGGGTCTAACAACTATCTCCTCCACTGCCATCGGACAAATAAGGTATGCACAAACCTGTGAAACCAGATGGAGATGATACCTTGTAGCTACCTGATACTTGTACATGCATTGTCTTGCATCAACGAACTACACATGCAAATAGACATATATAAAAAGACATGGCACACACACCGATGAAGGAGAATCGTGGCGTTCCCTACTTCACTGAAGTGAGTGAAGGAAAATCATCCCCTCGCACCCCATACACTTGCAAACATGAAACGTGTATATAACGCATCACACATATAAAGTAAATCTGTAATGCCCTGCCAAGAACCCTAAAGGAATGCAACACTATGAGGCAACTAAAGGGTGAAATAATAATTTTTTTTTAATTAAGTGCATTAATTATAACATTGCACGTATAATAACACAAGTAGAAGTCTAACAATGACATCCTAAAGGGTTACCAATGAAGATTACTACGTAACTAAAAATAAAACCATAATGTTAATCCAATTATCCATCTAATTAGAGAACTCAATTGCAATAAAATTACATCATATCTATAAATTGAATTTCACATAGAAGATTTAAAGTGATACAATATATTGATTTTCAATGAAGCATTTACACATAGGCATAAAGATAACTGAAATAACTGACATTCCACTAAATTAAGTTTATAATACTCAATAATTACATGGCTTCCAATAGCACAAATGAAATACACAATTACATTGCCAAGGTTACATAGTTTACTAATACAATGACCACATGGGTCTCAAGGTACAATACTCATGAACATGAGCTGGTACATGAATCATGAACCTAGATACACCAGCAAAGCCTTTCCTCACCTGAAGGTACAATCAAGGATATCCAATGGGAAGTGGCACTACCACCCGACCATGTGATCCCAAAATGGAACCACCCCACCGTGTTGGGAGATAGCAGAAGACCCTCAAGCAAGCAAAACAAGACAAGTACAATAGTACAAAATGACTCCGCAAAACCCATGTGACTCAACTCACAAATACTAGTGATTCTAAGGAGAGAGTGTCATCGCATGGCTTAAGGTGGTTACCCTACGTAGGCCTCCATAGGTCCCGACCCCCATCCTGGGTTATCTCGGTAACCTCTCCCAAACCCCCAGCTCCATCTAAGCATCATGTGGACCCTACCAATCCCTTCGTGAAGACAAGGTGGTAGGTTTGCCATTCCAAGCCTTCTCACAACATCCTGAGCCTATACAAGCACTAAACCTTGTGCGAGGCACATTATCTTAATTAAATATTTCAGCTACCCACCCCCTGATCAATTATTAGGTTATCACTTCTTAATTGACTTTCGAAGGGTTATCCTACCATCCCCTTTGGGTGCGGCCCCCACTCGAAAGCCACTCTCTCACATAGGACACTAACAAGAATGGTCTCTCTATGAGAACTCTATGGCAAAACTGACAGCCATATCTAATCCTGACAAAACTACAGGTGAAGGATACACAAATCATTAACCCAAGATTGACCATATGGAATAAAACACACAATGGCTAAAATCAATAGGTTTACACAACACTTAACCAAGGGGTATAACCATTATAGGACATAATGACAACTCAACCAGAATTGCAACGAAATTAAGCTTTGACTACAAATATCATTTACACTAAGATCCTAATACAAGCAATCTTTTCTTTAAACAACCAAAAGCATAAAATACTTGCAATTAAAGATATTCCAGAGAAAAAGAAAATACAACTATATTAATAAGAGAAATTCAATGTTGTCATTTGTCCAATAAGGCTAAATTTAACCACATTAAAATAATCCCCCTAATCATATGTTCATGATTAATTTGCAAATAATCCAATTGGATGATATCAATAAAATAAATTAAATTCCAAATTCCAAATATATATAATAATATAATATAATAACATGACTATATATTCTTCGAATATAAACCATATAATTATATCATATTTAAAAAATATATAATAAAATGAAGATTCAATTTTCCAATAAAATAAATTTTATTACTCGAAAATAACATATTATAACAAAAGAAAAATATTATATATATATATATATATATATATATATATATATATATATATATATATATATATATATTAAACATATAAAAAAATAAAAGAACGAATTATAAATTAACTGAAGGCATGCAAGAAGGGAGGGCAGATTTAATGTTTACTGTAGCCCCTAGCTAACCGTAAGGTAGTCTACTACCATACGATAGCAGGTGCTACCTTACGGTAGCAATGCTACTGTGGGGTAGCAGGCTGTCGGCCCCGCCCCCACCCCCCACCCACCAATCCACTTTAAAAAAAATTATATATATATTTTTTTAAATTTAAATTTAAATTTAATTTAACTACTAGATATTAATAAAATCTCTGCTCCCTCCACTCTGAGACTTCAGATTCTAAAAAAAACACAGCAGTCTAATTTTTATTTTTTTTAAAGAATAAAACTAGCATACAAAAATGATAATTACTGGTAAAGAATTTTACCAGACAACTCAATCTCTGAGACAAAATAGAGATGGGGAATAGCACCATAAACCAAACAATTTCTTTCACAAAGCCAAATTGGTTGGAAACTAAATAGATTGGCAATCCCCAATTGAATTTTTGGGCCAAGACAAGATTGGAAGAAGAGGAATTAAGCTCAGAATTTCCTCCAAATTTGAAAACTATCTGGAAGAAATTTTAATCAAATGGAGGCACAAGGGGGAAATTTGGCAAAATTTTGCCAACATAACTCCCCCAATTTCACAAATTTAAAAACTATAATAAACAGGAAATCAAATTCTTTTCATAAACAAAAATGAAAGAATAGATTTTAAACCAAAAACTTGACATGAAATAAATCAGAAAGAGATTGGAGTTGCATTTTTAATAAAAAATGGACTGAAATTTCTCAATAAACCTCATAGCAACTAATTCAATAACAATGCAATCATTTAATCCTTTTTTTTGTCAACATCTAGAAGAAGGGAAAGAAATATAGATTTTTAAAACAAACAAGGTAGAGGCTATCCAAACTGTGGAGCTTTCTAGGAAGAAATTTGTTGGAGAGCTTCTATCCTGCAATAGATTTCCAAACCAAAACCAAACCTTCTTCCCAAACAATTTCCAGAATTTGCCTTCTCCAAAAAAAAACATGCATCCAAGAAATTTTAAAAATTTCCTTCCTACAGACTGTCGCCTCCTTCCGGTGAACTCCCAAAAATAATTTTCGAAAATATATTTAACCTAAACTTTTTTTTTAGGTTGAAAATATTTTTTTCTCCAAAATATAATATTCCATTTTTAAAACTAAAAGGATTTTATTTTATTTTCTAATTTCCACAAAAAGCAAATGAAACTGCAATTTCCCAAAAATCATTACTTTCCTTCTTTTTTCTTTTCTCATGCCCATTTAGTTGACTTTCTACAAAAAATATTTAAGGAAAGTAAATTAACTTTATTTTATTTATTTCTAATTTATTTTTTAAAATCTAGAGAACAATAAATGCATTTAATTTTATTTATTTTTCCACTGAAGTTTAAATAAAATTATATTTCTAAAATAATGCAATTTGCAAACTAATTAAGGAAAGTAATTTTATTTTTTAAAATCTAGAAAATAATAAATGCAATTAATTTATTTTCTACTAAATTTAAATAAAATTATATTTCTAATATAATGCAATTTGCAACTAAATTTAATCACTTCACTTAATTAATTAAATTCATAATCACTAAAGCATTATAATTCATAAATTAAATATGCTAACTATAAAGTGATGCCATAAACTCAAATAATTAATCTAATCTACCAGGGCACACAAACCAAGAAGACCTAAACAAAGACTCTGAAAAGGTTAGACAAACCAACTCGATGGCCAAACAAAACCAAAAAGGGTGACCGATTGACGACACTCACAAGAGTGTAACTGAGGTGCAATTAGGGTCAACCACTATCTCCTCCACTCCCATGGGACAAATAAGGCACACTCAAACCTATGAAGTTAGGTGGAGACGATACCCCGTACCTACCTGGTACTTGTACCTACAATGTCATGCATCATCGAACCACACATGCATATATACAAATATAGAATACACGACACACACACCAATGAAGAAGAATCATGACATTCCCTGTCTCACCGGAGTAAGTGAAGGAAAATCATCCCCTCGCATCCAATACACTCGCAAATATGCAACATATAATTACACATTGCATAGATAAAGTAAAGTGTCAGTACATAACAATAATCCATAAAATACCACAAATCACAAGTACTGAAATATTGTAAATAAAGTATGTATCCCATATCCAGATAAAGCATGAAATAATGTCATATAAGTCTAAATAACACATAATGGTAATGTATCCACTGAAAGTAAACAATAGTAAAATATGAGTCTAATAAGTTCAATTGAGGAGGGGTACTACAAAATCTGTCAGTCCATGACAGTAATCCATAAAATCACATTTAACATTAATAAGGAAATACTGCATGAAAACATACACTAAAAATCAAATTAAAGCATGTAATAACATTGCATAAATTTTGAATAAAATATTGCAATAATGTATCCACTAAACAGTCAACCAAAGTCAAACATGAGTCTAAAAATTTTGATCAAGAAGGGGTACTACATTCTCCCCCCCAAAACTAGGCTTACTCCTAGAAGCCTAAAATAGATAAGAATAAAGTTCTCTCATCTTCGCTGCATCCTCCCATGTCACCGAGGTCTCATCATTTGGGTCCCATAGGACCCTTACCTACTCGATGGTATGACCCCTGAGGGTCAAATCCTGACGCTGAAGAATGAGCATGGGCTCCATGGAAAGCCGCCCGTCCTTGACCTGCAAAGTATTCCAATCAAGAACATTAGTCACATCAGGATGATAAGGTCGAAGAATAGAAATATGAAAGACAGCGTGGATGCAGGATAGGCTTGGCAACAAGGCAAGATGGTAGGCAATAGGTCCTATACTCTCAAGGATCTCAAAAGGGCCAACAAAACAAGGTGCCAACTTAGAACCCTTTCCATAATGAATCAGACTCTTCTGTGGATGCACTCTCAAGAGCACACGGTCGCCAACTGAAAATTGACAATCCACTCTATGAGCATCAACATACTTCTTATGCTTGTCTTGAGCAGCTACCAAATGCCCACGAATTTGCTCAACCCACTGCTCCATCTCTCGAAGCATATCTGGTCCTAAATGCACCCTATCCTCCAACCGATCCCAACTCAAGGGAGTTCGGAAAGGACGACCATACAATGCCTGGAAGGGATACATGCCTATGGAGCTGTGATATCCATTGTTATAAGAAAACTCCACAAGGCACAAATATTCCACCGAGCGTGACTACTAGTCCATAACATACATGTGAAGCTTGTATGTCCTCCAAGACCTAATTCACATGCTCAGTCTGATCGTCGGTCTCTAGGTGATAAGCTGAACTGGAGTTCAACTGGGTCCCCAAAGCATGCTGAAGTGAGGTCCACAATGTTGAAGTAAAGACAAGATCTCTATCAGAAATGACCCACCTAGGAATCCCATGCAACCTCACCACATCTTCCAAGAAAACTCATGCCACCACTATTGTTGTATAAGAAGATCGAATAGGAACAAAATGAGCAACTTTGGTCAATCTATCAACAATGACCATGATGGCATCATGACGAAGAAAATAAATAGGAAACCCAACAATGAAATCCTTGGAAATCATATCCCATTTCCAATCCGATACCAAATTAGGTTGTAAAAGCCCTGCAAGGTGTTGATGCTCCATCTTCACCCGCTAACATTCTAAACACTTTGACACAAAATCAGCAATGTCATGTTTCATACCAGCCCAATGATATATCTATCTAAGATCTGTGTGCATCTTCTTGATACTAGGGTGTGCCAAATAAGGTGCACGATGAGCCTTAGTCATGATCAAAATATGAAGACCCTCCAAAGGAGCTACATAGGTCTATCCAAGATGTCGAAGAAGACCATCTGCCTCAAGATTATATCCAGAATATCTACCCTCTATTGGTCTTTCAAACTCTATCACGGCTCTAACATCTTGATACCAAGTGTCCCGAGGAAGAATCCCAAGAATTCTCTCTCTCAGTCCACTCCAAGGGACAATGTTGCAAGCTCATGTCGCCTACGACTCAAAACATCTGCCACTACATTCTCTTTCCCTTGAATATATTGAACCTCAAAATCATACTCACAGAGGAATTCCATCCATCTTCGTTTTCAAGCATTCAAGTTCAATTGCATGAAATTATACTACAAACTATGGTGATCACTATGCAGTTCAAATCGACGCCCCAACAAAAAATGTCGCCATCTAACCAATGCATGCACTACAAATACCAACTCCAAGTCATGAACTAGATAGCTCAACTCATGGTTTTTGAGTTTGCGAGACTTATAGGCTACCACACAACCATCCTGCATAATCATTGCTCCTATACCTTCCAAAGAGGCATCAGTGCATACCATAAAATCTCTGGATGGATCAGGAACTGCCAAAATTGGAGCACTAAGAAGGAGTTCCTTCAAGATATGAAAATTTGACTCGCACTGCTCTGACCAAACAAACTTCTTCCCTTTTCTCTAAAGAGAAGTGATCGGGTGACCTATCCAGGAAAAACTTTGAACAAAGCGATAGTAATATCTGACCAAACCCATAAAACTTCAAACCTCAGAAACATTGGTCGGTGCTGGCCAATCTACAATGGCTTGGATCTTAGAAGGATCCATGGATACACCTTCTCCTAAAACTAAATGACCAAGATAGTTCACCTCTGACTGGAAGAAATCACACTTCGCCAAAGTTGATTCTCCCTCAAGTACTACAATACCTATCGCAAGTGGCCCTCATGCTCTTCCATAGATCTAGAATAAATTAATATGTCATCCAATAACACAAGGACAAAATGATCAAGGTAGGTGTAGAAAAACCTATTCATGAGGCTCATGAAAATTGAAGGCACATTTGTCAACCTAAATGGCACCACTATGAACTCATAGTGACCATAATGAGTATGAAACATCATTCTATGAATGTTTGCATCATGAATGCACAACTGATGATACCTAGATTTTAGATCAATTTTAGAGAACACCTTGGCTCCCTTTACCTAATCAAAAAGATCATCTATACGAGGCAATGGATATCGATTCCTAATGGTTACCTTATTCAGCTATCGGTAATCAATGCATAACTGAAGAGAACCATCCTTCTTAATGAAGATAACAGGCGCACCCCAAGGATAAACACTAGGATGAATGAACTCCTCGGCCATCAATTCCTCCATCTGCAACTTCAATTCACTCAACTCCTGAGTAGTCATCTGATATGGAGCTCTAGAAATAGGTTCCGCACCAGGAACCAAGTCAATGCAAAATTCTATGTCTCGCTTCAGAGGCATACCAGGAATATCCATAGGAAACACATCAGCATACTCTCGAAGAATAAGATGACCATCAAGAGTGATTTCTCAACTCTCTTCCTCATCCACATCCTCAAGAGCAACTACAAAAAGTTGACACCCTCGACGCATACACCAGTTAAGTTGCTTAGCGAAAATCATACGTAAGGATATTGATCTCTGAACTCCAACGATCCCCACTTTCCTACCATGATCATCTAAACACTCTATTGTCTTTTGACAATAGTCTACACGAGTACTGTGAGATGATAGCCAATCCATCCCCAACACAACTCCATAAGACCCCAAAGGAATGACTCGAAGGTCAACTGAAGTAACAAAGGGTTGTAGGTCCAACTCACAACTGGGAATGAGGGAATCTACGATCACACGCAAACTGGTAGCCAACTCTACTTGCCACCTATCCGCCTGCTTAGCAAATGCAAGCCCGCATCGCTCCATAATGGAGGAAGAAATAAAAGAATCAGAAGCACCTGAGTCAAAAAGTACAGAGATGAGAATACCACCCAACACACCTGCAGTCTCGATCACTATACCCTGGTTCTCGATCTGGTGATCATCAACCACCGCAAAAACTCTATGGGATTTACCTGAATCCCCCCCTATCAACTCTAACATTGCTGCCCTTTGACTACCTATCTGATGAGAACGTTGAGGGCACTGAGCGGCTATGTGGCCAAACTAACCATAGGAGAAGCAAGCTCCCCTACTAGATTCTCTATCTCCAAATGGCCCACTGGACTGCTGGAAACTACCCCTACTAGGGGCTTGAGATGCACCTTGAGAGGACTGCCCTGGTAAACTCTACCTACTCCTCTGCCAAATCCTAGTCTTCTTAGGCTAAGAGTTGCCACCCTGTTGGCTCTGAAACCACTATGGCCTTAGTTGAAAACTCTACTGTTGCTGCCCACCCTTAGCGGGTGCCTTGAAACTCCTAAAAGGTGCAACAGTTTGGGACTGATTCCCTCTAACTCTTGATCCACTGTAAGGAACACTCCCAATCTACACTCTAGACTAACCACCATGAGCACATCCAAGATTCTGCTCTACCAACCTAGATTTTTCCACAACTATCTCTACTAAAACAGGCTCAAACACTCTCACTCCTCCACTGATGCAGTCATTTAGACCCCTTAAGAAGCATTGAACTAGCATTGCCTCATCATTTCCAATACTAGCATACTATTTGAGCTCATAAAACCTATGCTTAAACTAATCCACAGACATGCCGAACTGGCGTAATGCATAAAACTCATCTACCTGAGACTGTCTCCACTGAGGTGAGAGAAAGCGTGCCCTAAACCTCTCCAAGAAAATCTCCCAAGACATGGTGCCAATGTTCAAATCGATCCTCTCCTCCTCCAACCGCCACCAGATAGAAGAAAAACTCTCGAGATGCATGATGGTGCATCTGGCCTTGGTGTTACTGTCATACGAATGCATGGAAAAACACCAATCTAAACTAATCAACCAGGTCTCTGCCTCAAGACCGGTACCCATACCATCAAAGGAAGGAGGATGGGATCTCATCAAGTTCTCATGTGCCCCAAGGTAACTGAGTCTTAGTCCACTGGGACCTCTCTCCTTCTGGGAGACCTCTCTCTCTCCCTCTCCTCCAGAATTTGTTGATGCAACTCTCCCACCTGAGCATGGATAGGTTGTTCGGCCTCAAGTCTGGGGCCTAGTCTGGCTAGCACCTCCTAAAATATTTGCCTCAACTCTTCCCTTTCGGGAACCTTCTTTGCTATATGTTGCGATGAACATATCGATCCTGTTCCACACTCACATAAGTGGGTGGTGGTGAAGGACTATGACAGCCTGAACCTCGACCACGTCCCCCACCTCTGCCTTTATTGCAGCCACCAACACGACCACCACCTTTGGATTTCCTAGCCATGGCCTAACACTACACAAGAGAAAAAGGTTTAGATCTACAACAAGGATATAGATAAGGGAAACACAAACACTAAGACCTAATCAAAAGGTCAAGCTGAATGGGCTCAATTTAAAACCAGAGTACCCAGTGTTGCAACATGGACTCTAATACCAAATGTAATGCCCTGCCAGGAACCCCAAAGGAATAACAACACAACTAAGCAACTAAGGGTGAAATAAAATAAAAATTAAAGTATAAACCACAATAAGTGCTTTAATTATTACATTGCACATTAATTACACAAGCGGAAGACTAACATAAGCATTCCTAAAGGGTTACCAACGAAGAATTATACAAAAGGTTAAATTCCATAATAAAGATATGCATTATTGAAAGAAAAAGATGAGTCAAGCTTTCTAATCACCTAAGAATGGTGAGAGCATACTCGCCTATCATCAAAACATATAAGACATGTTTGTTCATTTTCATTGTAATTAGTCTATGTGCCTAATTTAACAAAAATAAGTGCAAAATATCATGGATGCAAACAAAGTTAGTAGTTTATATTGCATTCTTTGATGACAAAATGGTTTATGCCTCTGGTCTCTCACAGCGAAATGAGTACCTGGAAAACCAACAATATGCAAATTAGGTTCAGGAAAATGACAATCCAGAAGCAGAAATAAGGAATGCAACATACAACATTTGAAAAATCAATAAAAAATTGGAAACGCCATCAAAGTAACCAAGAACGCCATCATATGTGCTAAGAACATTGCCAAATGGACCCAAAACACTATTTTACACACCAGAAATGCTATTCTGCACACTAGAAACACTATTCTGCACACCAAAAATGTTGTTACACCGACTGAAAACGTCAAATATACCAAAAACACTACAGAACATACCAAAAATGTTGAGGTAAAAACTAAAAATGCTAAAATAGAGAAAAACATAAAAACGGAGTTGAGAAGTCTCCCATAAACACCATTTTAGGTGTCGGGACGCTACAATAGAGACCAAGAACACAATTTGGGAGCCTGAGAGCTAATTTGCACACCAAAAGAGCTAATCAACCTGTCAATGAAATTTCATACAAGCAAACCTGTTAAAGATCTAAGGGGCTAGGCCCCACGGTGGGTGCCAAAAATGTGGTATATAAGAAATGCATACACATATAATGAGACAATAAAACATAATGGAAAGCTTAATTGAAAATTAAATTAACGATGCAAACCATAAGCCTTCCTTGAAATGTCCCATTTTCCTCTATTCTTGAGGACCTTGAAGGTGTTGGATTGATTGGCTCTCAGTGGAACAATGACCTCCAAAGTGGCAACTCAAGAGTTGAGTAGCTACTTGATCATGACTGATTATGCAAATGATATGAAATGCATGATCTAAGAAACTAGATTAACATGCAATGATTAACCCAAAATGCTAATTACTAGATAATTGAAATACAAATTGCCTATAGTAATGATGCTAAGAATATGAATGCAAGGGATCCTTATTGCTCCAAAATGGGGGATATTTATAGGAATTCCAAGGCCAAAGCTGAGGTGGTAGGAATCGACGATCTAGATCTGATCTGAAGATATCAAGGGCCAAGATCGAGGAATTTGGAGAAGAGGTTGGAGGAAGGGACACTTGTCATCTCTATGGTGACAAGTGCCAAGGAGCCTTGCTCATGAGAGGGCAAGTGTCCAAGGGAGGAGACATGTGGAATAAGTGCCATGTGTTTCAAGGGAAGAATACCCACACCATAGGAGGTTAGGATAAGAAGGTTAGAATGTACAAGATAGGATAGGGTTAGGTAAACCCAAGGTTAGGTGGAATGGGTTAGGTCAGGTGGTCAAAAGTTAGGAGCCATGTGCTCATTTGAATTTAGAAATTCAAATAATTTGGAAAATGATAATTAATCTCAACAAACTTGAGTTTGTTAATCTTAATTAGGAATTAGAAGAATTGATTAAAATGAGGGAAATTATTTAATTTAGAATTAATTAATCAAAGGGGGATATGAAATGAACTATGTAAATAAATCATGTAGATTTATTTAATAGTAGATGAATAGAGAAATTAATCAAATTGCTTGTGAATAATTAATTGGGAAAGAGGATTAATCAAATAACTGCATATTTAATTAACTATCTTCAAACCATTTTTAGGTGTATACACTTTTTAATCAAAATAAAAATCTAATTGCTAAAAACAAGGTCAATGGGGATTACTTTTTATTCATTTTCTTTTCCCCATATAAAATTAACTCAACATTTACACTAAAATTCTAATAGCATAGCATTTAACTTATTTCTTTTTCAAATAAATTAATACAACTATTTTTACAAATATAACATGCAATTTAACCATTTAAATTTAACAACTCCATTTATTTAACTTAAATATTAATAACAAAGGCATATTAATTTAATTAAATACACCAATATGAAATAATACAATTCATTCAAATTAACTTTTCTAACTAGCAGGAGGCACACAAAATGAGAAATAACCACCAAACGACTCACAAAACAAAAATGCCAAAGCACTATGACTCGCATACCGGTCAAACGGGAAATGACGACCAACCGACAACACTCACATGAGTGTAACCGTGGGTCAATTTAGGGTCTAACAAATATCTCCTCCACTCCCATCGGACAAATAAGGTACGCTCAGACCTGTGAAACCAGGTGGAGACGATGCCCCATACCTACTTGGTACTTGTACTTGCAATGTCCTGCATCAAAGAACAACAAGTGCAAATAGACATATCTAAAAAGACACGGCACACACACCGATGAAGGAGAATCGTGACATTCACTGTCTCACTGAAGTGAGTGAAGTAAAATCATCCCCTTGCACCCCATACACTTGCAAACACAAAACATGTATATAACGCATCACACATATAAAGTAAATCTATCAATCCATGACAGTAATCCATAAAATCACATTTAACATTAATAAGGAAATACTACATGAAATCATACACTACAAATCAAATTAAAGCATGTAATAACATCGCATAAAGTCTGGATAAAATATTGCAATAATGTATCCATTGAACAGTTAACCAAAGTCAAACATGAGTCTAAAAAGTTTGATTGAGAAGGGGTACTACAACTCACAACTCAACAAAATCTCATATTTATGCTTGAGGCTTGACAGTTGGATTAATTACAAAATCAACAGCTTATTACAAATGTTATTTCTCCTATGATAGCAAGGCTATGACTTATTCTATTCATGAGTGGTAATAAAGATTAAACTAACAAGAGTTGAGAGAGTTCTAATCCTCTTCGAACTCTACAACTATAAAGTACAGTCATGGCTGAACATGTGTACAAAATATGTTCAAATTATTTATGAACCATCAAATATTATTTCCACAATATTCTCCAATGTTCTTTGACTTTAATAAATCCAAATACATGAACTCATGAAGAGGTAGAAGAGTCCAAGTTGAACTAGAACTCAATCCTTAACCGTTGCCTAGAAATCTGCCATTTTGTCTTAGTCAACTTCTGGTGAATGCTTCTCAGTAACTATTTCGAATAAACTCAAACAGTTTAAAACCTTTTTAGATATCCTTTTAAGTTTTCTATATCATTTTTAAAATCTTAATTTCATTAACAAACTAGTGAGTTATGACCGTTTTACTAAAACTGGTCTTTTGACATTTTCCTGCACTTTCAGTCAACTACTACATCTATCAATTGTAAACTTGTTCTTCCTTTCTTCTAGTTGTATGAATGAATAAAACCACTAAAAAATAACATTTCAATCCTTTTTAATTACTTAACATTCAACAATAACCATTTATTATAATATTTTACCTTTATTTAGCATTAACTAGCTAGACATACATATGCATATCAAACACTATTAATCCTAGTTAATGCTTCACAAAACCAAGGTAATGTTTGGAAATGACTTGGAAGGACATTATAAACATGAGTTAAAGTATCATAAAACATGAAATGATATGGACAATGTATAGGCTCATCATTCCCTCCAACTGAAATTTTGCTTCTCCTCAAGCAAGGAGTAGGTATTGTTTATGCATGAAATTTTGTGACTTTCATATCCTCTTCCTTGGCTTTTGTCTTTTCTTCTCATTGTATTTGCTACTACAAGGGATCTAAAAATATTATTTCCATTTTTTAATAGTTATCATCATGCCTTGATCTTGTTCCATCTTCTGTTGTCCATAGTCAATTTGTAGAAACTTTCTTTGTTGCTGCCACTACTATGCTTCATTCTCATCATTCTCTTTTTGTTAGCTTCTTTCCTCTCTGTATCATGATTTCTTCTCTTTTTTATCTCTTCATATGATAATATTTTTTATTGTTTATTTTTTCACTAAAACATTTTCATGTCCATCTTCAACATTGTTGTCTTCATGTCTCATAAATAATATCTTTGTCAAAACTGTCATGCATTTTGAACAACAAGTTGTCCTCTAAATTCACGATGCTCCATTAAAGGTTTATCTCTACTAGAATGCAAATTTTATAAGAACATTATAAGACTACATTTCAACACAATGAATCATTTTCATAATAGTGTTAGCCACTTTCCAATTATATATCAACTTTAATTTTGAGAAGATTGTTCAACATTTCTCATGAACCTATCATTCACTTTGCCACTCTTGTATTAATATGGCTGGCCCTAATCACTTCTATCATTTTTTTACTTTGAGGCAATAATGGAAAAGGGAAATGAATACAACAATATGTCAAATGAAGAAAACATTGTCATGAATCTAGAAAGTAAGTATGAATATACACAACTATGGCAAGATCATGTTTCTATGGTGTAGGACAGTAATACAAGGTATGGATGTTTCCCCCCAGCTAAAAGGTCATTTGTCCTCAAATGAAAATGAATGGAGGAGGGTGGAAAAATAAATCATCAATGAAGCATGTAACAAGAAAAATGATGATTGAGAAATACATTATAATGCATAGATAGTCAATTAACTAAAAATGATAAATATTACAATAAATAGAAATCATCAATGTAAATACCTTTAGTGATTTGAAAGCCTGCAAATATGGTGAAGAGATGAAAGTACATGTCCCAAAATAGTTGAAGACGTAGGTCCCTTTAAAAATGTTGCATATTTGACATCAATAGTTGTTGTAGGTTTCTTGGAAGTTTGTGCAAGTTGACTATTTAGTCACTCTATAGTTGCTGCAAATAACTTAAAAATATTCCAAACTTCTTAAGTAGTTACTGCACCTCCATCCAATGACTTCAATACAACTTTATATATTGTCCATTTATTAGCAAATAGAACATGATTAGATCAATTGCACTACACCATTTGGATAGACATTTTTCATTCCATGAAGACCCAACTACCTAATGGAAACTTTTTGACAACATATGCAGGAAATCTCTTTCAAATTGAAGACATGACTAACTCACAACCTTGAAAAATAAGTGACCTTGAAATATGACCAACAAACCAGCTGTAAACACCTCTGAAAGAGTCATTTAAACAAGAAGAATTTGGGGAAACAACTCCACTAGACAACACCTAACTAACTAAGCATGAACAATTGAAGAAAAAGAGATCTAAAATATTGTGCAAGAGCACTTATTGAATGAAAAACCTATCCTAACCTACACTAAATAGAAAATAAGACTTAATCAAATAAAACCAATCACTGGTTTTGTGAAAAATCTGCCCTTTCTTAGCAACTTACAATGCTTCACATGCTTATGTGCAACCAAAAAGAGTTGCAATATCCATAGAAACTTAAAAAATAGCTGCAATAACTTTTGAAAGACATTAAGGCACTCACTTACAACTTCATTATAAGAGAGCCGAAACCATTCTTCTTCGGCTGCAACTAAAAATTTAGTTTCATCATCAATTGCAACTTCATGCTTGGATGCAATAATTTGTGATGCTTTTCTTGCCTCCTTCTTAGCTAGATGTCTGATGGGACATCCTCATGAAAGAACAAATTTAGAATCTTCCTTGGTGCTTTTGTGTTGATGGGCTGCCTCTTTGTCCTCTTCTTGATTTGTAAACTCCATTTTGTGTGACTTGTTTGACTAAAACATAAAAAATTCTACACTTTGCTCTTGTTGCTCATGATTTTTCTTTGTAAAAGATACTTGTTTAGCATCCAAATTTAAGAAAAAATTCTCTAATTCATCCCAAAACATGTCTTCATCATTATCTTCTTTACTTTTTAGCATTAGAGGATTGAATTTAGCTTTATGGCAGCTCTCTTCTTGAAGTAAGAGTTCTGATTTGACATCACATTCAACAACCTTGTGTAGGGTAACTTGTTCATTTTGCAAAACAAGGTTGTCTTCCATTACCCTCTCACAAACCAACACCTTGTCATCAATACATGAACAAAATTCCTCTATGATGTTAGAGAACATGTATTCATTGATAACTAGTGAAATCAAATATGTTGAAACAAAACATATCTTAAACAATTGAGTAAACTACTGCAAATCTAAACTATGATGGAATCACAGTTACTCAAGTGGCCCTTGCTTGAGTTGCTTCAATCTATCATTAGCATTCCATCTTTAATAGACAAGCTTCAATGCTCAAATAATCTTCTTATTAAAAATTAAATACTACATAGACATATATCAGACTTGCTGATTGAACTTGGACACCATTAACAAGACTCAACAATAATTGGATACTCTCTACACTAACTATTATCAACACTACTTACAACTCAACAAAATCTCATATTTATGCTTGAGGCTTGAGAGTTGGATTAATTACAAACTCAACAACTTACTACAAATTTAATTTCTCCTATGATGGCAAGGAGATGACTTATTATATTCATGACTGGTAATAAAGATTAAACTAACAAGAGTTGAGAGAGTTCTAATCATCTTCGAACTCTACAACTATAAAGTACAGCCATGGCTGAACATGTGTACAAAACATGTTATAATTATTTATGGATCATCAAATATTGTTTCCATAAGCTTCTCCAATGTTCCTTGACTTCAATAACTCCAAATACATGAACTCGTGAAGAGGTAGAAGATTCTAAGTTGAACTAGAACTCAATCCTTAACTGCTGCCTAGAAATATGCCATTTTGTCTCAATCAACTTATGGTGAATGTTGCTCATTAACTATTGCAAATAAACTCAAATGGTTTAAACCATTTTTATATCTCCTTTTAATATTTCCAAATCATTTTGAAAATCTAAATTTTGTTAAAAAACGAGTGAGATATTCTTGTTTTATTGAAACTAGTCTTTTGACTTTTTCTGCACTTTCAGTCAACTGCTACATCTATCAATTGCCAACTTGTTCCTCCTTTCTTCTAACTATATGAATGAATCAAACCACTAAAAAACATGTTAATCCTAATTAATGCTTCACAAAACCAAGGTAATGTTTGAGAATGACTTGGAAGGACATTATAAACATGAGGTAAAGTATCATAAAACATGAAATAATATGGACAATTTATAGGCTCATCACTAACTAAGTCCAGACAACTATTCGATGTAGGCCATTCACGTGAGCAAGGGGAAAGTAGCAGGGAAGTTGACAGGTGCTATATAAGGTCAGAGAACCTTTATTTTTCCCTTGGAAAAGTAGAAGGCGACATGGTTGTAGCTATGTTTTCATCGGGCACTGATCAGAGGATGTGACAGGTCGAGACAAATCGGAGTCGTCAAGAACATGTCGAGAACACACTTGATCGAAAGGTTGACAATTTGGCGGGATAAATTCTGCACAAAGAGCCTATCAGCCAACAAGAATGTAACTGTATACATCAATACCATTTGAGAACAGTAGATAAAAATACAAATTTATATGTAGAACAATAGTTTGTTCTATAGTGCAATGAATATTTGTTTCATCTATGTCTGGTACAATATTAACATATGAGAAAGAACCATGCAAGAAATAGCAAATGAATTTTAGTAGCAGCTTCTACAACAAACAGAGTTCCACATTAACTTATCGATGCTTGATGCTACAAATACAAAAAATATGCAACATCATTTATAGAAGACGAGAATACAAAATCAAGAAACGCAATTATTTCCATTTATGGACATGCAGAACCCAACAAACGCATAACCCTGAAAAAGAAAAGATCTATACATGACACCAATTTAAGCAACATCACAAAATTACAATTCCCAGCAAAGGTCTGCAAACAGAGGAAAGCATTGTACATGCTTACAAGATTTTTCGCACAAAGATCTTCCACAACATGAGGTGGGACTTGGCCCTCCGACATAACAAACATAGTATTCTCTATTGCATGTCAAGCAGGATCTATTTTGCAATTTGTAACAATGCATTCCATATGATAAAACAAGAAAGAAGATAATTTGTGTTCATACATTTTGTGTGCATGTAAAGCAATAAGACAACAAGTGAACCTCAACATAGGTAAAATAGAAAGCAAGTTTTATTTTTTTCTGTCACATCTGCACAATTATACACTCTCACACAATTAAAGGCAACATCATTACAGGAAATCATATATCCAAATATACTCATACAAACACAAACACACACACACACATAGATATGTGTGTGTGTGTGTGTGTGTGTGTGTGTGTGTGTGTGTGTGTGTAAATATGTATACATATATATAAAACAAGAAAGAAGATAATATATATACATATGTGTGTGTGTGTGTGTGTGCATGTATCTATGTATATGTATATGTTAGGTCCCAGAGACAACTAAGAGGGGGGGGTGAATTAGCTATTAAATAAATTCAAACCAAAAACTTATTAACCAACTTAATGCTTAATACTGGTAAACCAGTTAAGTATGTTGGTAGACAGTGTTAATAGTAAATTGCTATATCGGTAAGGATTAATGCATGAAACATAAACATAAAGTCATCCACAACACATGACACCAATATTTGTACGTGGAAACCCTGTAAGGGGAAAAACCACGGTGGGAAACCTTACCCACAATCATATGATACTACTGCAGATAGTAAGTGTACATAAATGGGTTCTGCACATGCAGAAAGGCCAACAGCCTAGAGCTCACTGCTCAATCACAAAATGGGAGTCACACTGACTACAGTTGGATGGTTAAATCCAATAAGAATGTACTGCACAAAAATAGCATCTTCATATGTCGGATTAAGTACCGGTGTAATGTTGATATGCTTCTACAAAAACCTAACTTCACCTTCAAATGATGTCTTCGTGTATATCCCTACTTGATCTCGCATATACCTTCACTTAATTATTTTTCGCATTCCACACTTGATCTTACAAATAAGATCTTACATTTATATCATACCCTAAGACCAATTTTAGTAGGTCGGCTCTACAAGATATTACAATAAAAACATTTTACAAACAATATAATATTTGATGCAATAACTGATTGGACAAGTCGGCTTAATGCATTTACATCAATAATAAATCATCTCCATAGCTTGTCATGCTGATCTGGAAAAGATAAACTTGTCGGTGTAACCCTAGATAACCTGGACCTATTTGGCGGTAAAGGAAAATATGCAAATATGAATATACCAATGATTATTTCTTCAAAACAAAGTGTCCACACGATGTCTTCGACATTACCAAGTGTCTTCCATATCATTCCAGGTACCGGTGAACAATATATCCTGCCGGTGAACCATATACCAGTAATTGTTGCATAGTTTACTTGCTTGCCGGTGAATGTTGTTGGATCTTCAAAGTAGGTGTTGACATCAATGACAAAACCATACCAAAATACCAACAATCTCCCCCTTTGACATTGATGGCAACACAAGATGGAAAAACCATCAAAGTGCCAAATACAAAAATCAACAATCTCCATTTCTCCCCCTGGGAGTAACAATACCAATCTCTCATACCAATTTCTCCTTAAATGTGTTTTTCAAAATCTCTCCCCAAAATCTCTCCCAAAAAAGATAATGTGCTTTTCCATAGATAATCTCTCCCCCTTTGACATCAAATGCCAAAGTCACAAAAATTCAAGTTCATACAAAATACCAACCAATTCAATGTACCAACTACTCCCCCTAAGAAGTAGCTTCCTCATCAAATACCAGAATAAAAAAAATTCTTTTTAATTCTATCGGTTGATGACAATCATCAACTATCTAAGTCTCTACTGGTGGTGGTACGACTCTAAATTGATCTCTGAGATATTCAAAAGTCTCCTTAGGCAAAGGCTTCGTGAAAATATCTACAAGATGTTCTTTAGTATTCACATAAACCAGTTTTATCTCCTTTTCTTCAACTTTTTCCCTTAGAAAATTCAGTTTGATAGAAACATGTTTTGTTTTAGAATGTAATACCGGATTTTTAGATATATCAATTGTTGCAGTGTTATCACAGTATATAGTAATGGGTTCCTTGCATTTTACCTTTATGTCTTTCAACATTTGCTTAAGCCACAATACCTGTGTATAGTTAGTTGTTGCTGCAACATATTTTGATTCTGCTGTTGATAAAGATGTACAACTCTGTTTCTTACTCAACCAAGAAACTAATCTCTTTCCAAGAAAGAATGCTCCTCTAGTGGTGCTTTTTCTATCATCTACATCTCCTGCCCAATTTGCATCTGTGTATGCACATAGATCAAAGTTTTCATCTTTAGGATACCATAATCCAAGATTTGTTGTGCCTTGTAAGTACAGAAAAATCTTTTTTACTGTTGATTCATGATTTTCGCTGGGATTACTCTGAAATCTAGAAACAATACATACTGCATTCATAATATCAGGCCTGGTTTGTGTCAAATACAGTAAACCTCCTATCATAGATTTTTATCTAGTTGGATTAACAGGTGTAGATTCATCCCTTTGAGATAATTTGTCATTTGTAGTCATAGGTGTGCTTACCGGTTTAGAGTTCTCCATCCCAAATTTCTTTAGTAATTCTTTCAAGTACTTGGATTGACTCAAAAATATACCTTTATCAGTCTGAGAAATTTGCAAACCTAAAAAGATTTTTATTTCTCCAATCATAGACATTTCAAATTCTTGCTGCAATTCAAGAGAAAACTCCTTACATAATCCATCTTCTCCTCCAAAGATTATATCATCAACAAATACTTCAATAATCAAGATGTCATCATTAGTTATTTTGTAGTATAAATTGCTATCTGCATTTCCTTTAGTAAAACCAATCTTCAAAAGATACTTATCCAACCTTGCATACCAAGCTCTTGGGGCTTGTTTCAATCCATACAGAGCTTTTCTTAACCTGCAAACCATATCATTGTCATCTGTCAAAGAAAATCCATCAGGTTGTTCAATATATACTTCTTCTTCAAGATCTCCATTCAAAAATGCACATTTAATATCCATTTGATAAACTTTGTAATCCTTGTGAGCTGCAAAAGCCAAGAATAATCTAACTGCCTCAATTCTGGCTACCGATGCAAAGGTTTCATTGTAATCAACTCCTTCTTTTTGAGAATATCCCTTACACACTAGTCTTGCTTTATTTCTAACAACCTTACTATCTTCATTAAGTTTGTTTCTAAATACCCATTTGGTTCCAATTACATTTTTATCTTTAGGTTGGGGAACTAATGTCCAAGTATTATTCTTCTCAATTTGTCTAAATTCTTCTTCCATAGCTTTAATCCAAAATTTATCTTCACATGCCTCATTAATAGATGATGGTTCAATTTGAGAAATAAGACATACCTCTTCATTTTCCAATCTTCCTCTTGTCATAACTCCTTTAAATTTGTTTCCAATTATTTGATCTTCAGAATGATTCAATCTTATATATTGGGGTGTCTTAGTTTGTTGTTGTTCTTCAATTATTGTGGAATCTTCTGATGATACCGAGGTAACTAGATCTTCATTCTGTATCGGTGGATTCAGTATAGGTTCATTTGTCACAATTTCTATTGCCAGTTCAGAGTCTATATACCTTGAAGTTCCTTTGAATTGTTCATCAATCTTTACATTTTTACTCTCAACAATTTTTTGCAATCTTTTATTAAAACATCTATATGCCTTGCTCTTAGATGAATAACCAAGAAATATTCCTTCATCACTTCTAGGATCAAATTTGCCAATATACTCATCTCTTCTAATATAACATTTACTTCCAAAAATTCTGAAATATTTAAGAGTAGGAGTATTACCAAACCATAGTTCATGAGGGGTCTTATCGGTTTCACCTTTGATGTGAACTTTGTTGAATGTATAGATAGCAGTGCTAACTACCTCTCTCCAATATACATGTGGTAGATTTGCTTCTGATAACATACTTCTAGCTGCATCCAAGATAGTTATGTTTTTCTTTTCAACAACTCCATTCTGCTGTGGTGTCCGAGGTGCTGATAACTATCTTTTGATTCCATTCTCTTCATATAATGTATTAAAGTCCTTAGATGTGAATTCTCCTCCTTGATCTGATCGTAAGCATTTGACTTTCTTACCAGTTTCATTTTCAACCATTACTTTGAATAGTTTTAACTTTCCAAGTGCTTCTAATTTCTCTCTGAGAAAAGTAACCCAACACATTCTAGAATAATCATCAATAATTAGCATGAAATATCTATCACCTTGTAAGCTTCTAGTTCTAGCTGGACCACATAAATCAGTGTGAATTAAATCAAGAGCATTATTGGATTTTTTGGAATACTTTTGAAACTAACTCTAACTTGTTTTCCAAATTGACATTCCTTACAAATTGTATTTTGAGGTTTCATAATTTTAGGTAGATCTCTAACTGCCTTAGAAGTACTGATTTTTACCTTGCAATCAAAGTTTACATGACATAGTCTCTTATGCCATAACCAACTTTCATCTATATGTGCAATTAAACATTCCTTTTCACTATTATTCAAATGAAAGATATTGCCTCTAGTCTGATTACCGGTTGCAATTTCCAAACAAGTTCTATTCATGATTTTGCATTTTCCATTTTTAAATTGTAATTGAAATCCCTTCTCAACTAATTGACCAACACTTAAAAGATTATGCTTTAATCCTTCAACATAGTAGACATTGTCAATGTTATGCTTACCATCAGGAGATATTGAACCCTTACCTTTGATTGAATAGGCTTTGTCATCTCCAAATCTTACTAAACCTCCATTGTATTCTTGAAAGTTCAAGAATTTACCTTTGTCTCCAGTCATATGATGTGAGCATCTTGAGTCAATAATCCATTCATCCTTTGCTTCAACTTTAGTTGCTAGGGCTTGTTCTACCGGTTGAGCAGTAGGTGTCGGTTGATCTTCTGTTATAGCAATAAAAACCCATCCATTGTCTATTGGATCCTCATCAGAATCATCAATCACACCTTCATCAACAATGTAACAAGATTTATCTTTGTTCTTCTTAAATTTGTATCTCTGATATTCAAGATTAGGCTTGTATGTTCTTCTAGCTTCTTCTCTTAGTCTAGCATGTCTATCAGGGCATCTTGAAGCCATATGACCAATATTATTGCAATTAAAACATTTAAAGGGTGATTTACCTTCATACTTACTTCCAATTGGACCTTTTGGCATTTTCCTTGCAAATAGTGCTTCAAGTTCTTCAAGCTCTTCATTCTCCTTTCAGGATTCTTCAAGTTCTCTTGCATAAAAGGCTCTCTAGTCTAACTTGTCAAATGATGGAGCAGATGATGTTGATGCTTTAAAGGCCAAATCAGTCTTTATAGTAGCAACAGGACCAAATTCCTCAATTTCAAAAGCTGAAAGTTTTCCAATCAATGTATCCCTAGTTACTGATGTATTAAGCATTGTTCTCAACTCACTTATAGCAGTAACCTTCATTTTATATGCCAGTGGCAAACCTCTTAAGATTTTTGAAACAATTTCATCCTCACTCAAGGTTCCTCCACAACATTTAATACCCAAAACAATTTCATTTACTCTTTCCATAAAAGCAGAAATCCTTTCATGTTCTTCCATTTTCAGATGTTCATACCTAACTTGGAAGCTTTCAAGTTTTGCAATTTTGACTATGGAATCTCCTTCATTCAGTGTTTCCAAGTGATCCCAAATAGCTTTAGCAGTAGACCTATCTGATAATCTCATGATTTGTTGATCTGATAATGCGCTCAAAAG